>NW_027496733.1:0-169902 GCF_021521415.1 Bidens hawaiensis
ACCTAGCATTGTTAAGATATTGTTCCAGAGAAGCTATTCGTTATAGACATAAGTTTTAATTCTTAAATATGTTAATTGATTAAGCATAATAATAATTATTATTAATATAATAAACATTTAACAAAACTGACCCGGGTTTCGAACCCGGGTCTCGCGGTTGTACAAGACCGTAACATAACCACTGGACCAACATAGTTTGTTCGTTTAGAGATAGAAAATAAAAATATAAATTACTTGGGATTGTTAAGGAGTGACGATGAACAACGGGTTGGCCGGAATCGGATTTGGTTGAATCAATTCGTGATAGTGAGTGTATTTTAAGTTGAACTAATGATGGGTACAAGTTTAGATTGAAGCCAGCGGTATATATATATACTATCAACTTGGAGCATTTTGGTGTCAATTACATGTTAATGCTAATTCAATATAATTCGGCCAAGTTATGGAATTACGCGGCTAATTGCTTGTTATTAGCTTGATATAATGCATTGTAAATGTTTCTTGATGGTCGCTATTATGGTCAAAGGCCATTTATGGGTTTTATTAGAAATAAGACGCGAGATAGGGGGTTATTGGAGCTGGCCGGACGATTTTCCGGTGGCCGGAGTTGATGACCGAAAAACCGTGGAGGTAGGGGCGGGCTGGGTTGGTGTAATAATTAATTAATATAATTTAAATTGATTTTACACTTATGGCCCCTCAACTTTCATGTTATATTTAAACAGAAATTAAACTTAAATTATCAAATGAACCTTGTAGTTTGAACTGCACTAAAAGAAGTTATAGAATTGGATATTATATTATACCCGCATTGTTAGTAAATCGTTAAATAAAAACGTTAACTCTCAGAGTTTCGTAAATTCAGAAAAAGAAAACAAACGATAGACGTAAATGCTCATGCATATTAAATAAATGATAATAAATAAGAATGCTTCAAACTGTAAGACGGATCGGTTTAACGAATATAATTGCAAATGCAAATAACAAAATAATAAATGTTAAATACATGAAACAAACTTTATAGATATTATATATTTGTGTGTGGGCGTGTGTATATATTTACAAACCGAAAATTCAATCTGGGCCGGGTTTTTCATGTTTGAAAAGTAACGAATGTTACAATATTTATTGCATGAAGCGAATGCCAATTCTCATGCCAAGTGATCACCGACTCCGTAGAATTATAAATGTGACAAGATGGAAGTGACGAAACAATCAAATCTGAACTAGAGCAAGACACATCCAGTTAGATGCAGGTGTCACTCCGATAAAAGTAGATGGCGATTTGGAACCCCGACCTATAACACAACAGATTCTTGCACTGGTTCCATAGCAGGTCCATCTAGGATACCCGAGATGAGGGTAATGCAACCCCATGAAAAGGTGGGCTATTCAAGAAAATATAAACAAAGAAGATGTAGAAAATCAATTCGGGGGAAGAATCCGAGGAAGATTTTGAAAACGAAATCTCGGAAGAGATGAGTACTAAGGAAGAAAGTCTTTATGCTCGATATCCAAGATGTGATTGTCCACCAAATATTGATTGTCAAGATCCCATGTTTTCATATATCCCTTTTTAGTGATTCTCAACATCCTTATGTTCATGTTCAAGGATTTCAATCTAGCTTTCACCTTATTCCGGTGTTGTTCCTACCATAATGAAACAAGCTAATGAAATAAGATAGCAAGAGGAAGCCACTAAAAATTTTTAAAATTTACCGTTTAAAGCAAGTACCCCACCACCGTATTCAAATAATCACTATGACAATGTCATGATGGGATATCGAGATCCACCACCTCAATTTGGATAACCAAATGTCATGCCACATTCCCAAGAGGAGCATCTTGATCGAGCACTTCATGAAACTGATGAATTAAAAAAGAAGGTTGCAACTAAAAGTAGCAAGAGAAAGAAGATTGGAAATGAATTGCTACAGAAATGTAGTAAGATGAAGATGATGATAAAGGATTACATGAAAAGATTAGGAATCTTATCCTGGTGTATTTGTATCGTTAGTCACGATGTTAGTTTATAATATTTTGGGTTTGTGTTGTTTGTTTGTAAAATATTATAATTTGTAAGATATTTTGTCTACCAGTATATAGATAAAATCTTGTTATCTGAATCAATTTATTTATAATTACAGAATGTCGAATCAAAGGAATCCTTCGCAAAAGAAGGAAGCTTCTAACCCAAGAAGCAGCCAAATGACAGCCGAGCCTGCTTAAGAGGTTCCTGAGAAGCTAATAAAAAAATGCAAGAAATGATAAATGCAATGATTATGTTGAAATGACCTGTAATCTTGATGTAGATTACAATTAGGATCTTTGAATGTTACTGCTTGAATCTCAAAGTGCGAATCCATTGAGATTGAACACAAACTATTAAATATTAAGCTTAATTTAATATATAACATGAAGATATTACAAGATATGGACACTTTGCACACTTTCTCTCTACTCCTCTCACTCTGACAATCACCAAAAGTCTAAGTTCAAACGCATAAGTCTCTATTTATAGGAAACATCAATAAGCACAACAAGGCCGTATATGTTATACGGCGTATAACATATACACCGCATAAGATATGCGCTCTTGTGACTTATGTGCTGAAAACACTATGCAACATAAATTTGACATTTGAAGGCCTATATAATCATATCTAACACATGTAAGACCCTAGCAATATACATTATGCTCTAACAGACTCCCCCCTGGATGTTGCTAGGTCTTTGATCTTCAATCTTTAATTCCAAATACCTTTTCTCGATATTCCCTTCTCATATCCTCCATGAACCTTTCGTTGAGGGTTTTTGATTAGTAGGAATTGATATTCCAACACCTTTAAATTGGAATATCTTCAGTGTAGCAATCCTCATCTCTCCTTTATCTCCTCCTCTCTTTCCTTCTCCTTTTGTGCTTCCTCATCACCAAACTCAAACCATTTGCTCTTCCAAACTTCTCCAGAATGAATCTTGTATTTATGACATATTTTAACCACTTTCTGGTATTTGCATAGCAGACACATGAAATTTTTCACGTGACACTTGAATTTTGTATTTATGTAGCGTCTCTATGTCCTTCTCAGAGCAATTGACTAACCACATCGGATCCATCACATCAATGACATCCCATACTCCATCACTGGTTTAAAACAATTTGAGCTTCACCCCGATTTTCATCATAGTACCACCACTGAAAGTATATATGAAAATCTTGTTCCATCGGGTACATTGGAATCACTTTTAGAGTTTCTGGTTGTTTATACCTCCATGTCTTCACAAAGTCGTCCATTTCAGGATCTTTCTTTACTCTTGATACATGAAGAAATAGAGTTTGAGGAGTCCAGCTTCGGAATCTGCATTTGGCTTGACGTTTAATAAATTCACAGATCTCCTTCACCGGTCCACGTTTAGGACAGTTTAACAACTCTTTATCAACGATATCCACCACGCCCATCCTTGGTAAAGATTTAAATCACATAGGCTTTCAAAATACTATACGCCATATGTCCGTCTTACAACAATCTTCCTTATCCTCGGTAGATAAGCAATACTCACCACCTTACCCAATTTTACCTCTTTATCTTTCTTTTTATAATACTTGACTGGATTCAAGTATATACGTTTTGCTCAATTTTCTTCCTTTCAAACCATTCCTCCTGCTCCTGACTATTCACCTCGGTTTCTTCAGTTTTATTTGTCTTTAGCAGGTATAGGATTTCCTTGATCATCAAATTCTTGACTAATCATATCAATCTCTTCATCGAATTCTTCATCAAATTCAGGAAAGACACGATCAACAGTAACATTCACATACGTCACAGTCTCCTTTTCCAATTCCTCCTCAACAATAATCTCATTCATCAAAACATTTTCCTCAATCAAACCCATATCCTTCTCAAAATCAAACTCGAACTCTTCTTCAGTAATGTTTAGCATTCGAGCTAAATCTGCACGTGTAACCTCGATCTCACCTTCCTCCAATTCTTCCCCAGTAGATGTAAACTTTAAAGGAGTCTTAAAAGAAATTGGATCGACAGCAAGTATCTCTTGCTCATCTGTAACGATTCCGACGAAACCAGGGATACCCTAACCGGTAGACAGTAGTTACGTCATATTTAATGTCGGGTACATGAATTACCATAGTAATTATACGAGAATACATGGTTCACTGTATTGATTGTACGTGAATACATAATTCATCGTATTGAATATGCGATTAGTCGATCGATAGTTATTGAAACCCGAACGAATCAAGGGTTCAATTATAGACGATGTCTATAGTATTTAATGATTTTACGAAGCATTAATGCTTCGGGATAAGTAAAGTACGGCACAAAAAAAGAATTTCGATTTAATGGTACGTCGGTACATTAAACGAAACCTTCAATACCAAACCGAGCAAGAGATGATCGATCAAGCCAAAAAAGATGCGCGATAATTAATAATGTGATGTTTTAAGTTAATAAATGTCATGGTTTAAGTTTTTAAAGCTTTTAAATCGGTTTTATATAAATTTCATTTTTAAGCCGAAAAACGACCGTTTTAGCCTCGTTTTAAGCCGAATTAAACATTTTACCGAAAAACTAACTGAACCAGATTATCCAAAACATTATCCGGATATCCGAAATCCAAACATGTGGCTAGAAATGGAGAGGTGGGTCCCACCCCACCCCCCATTATGTTCCGATCGGAATTAATGGGCAACCCCAAGCCCTTTATTCTTTTTTTAAACAAGCAAATCATATCCATCATCATCACTCTCCATTCTATGATCCTAAATCCGGGATTTTTAGCAAGAAAACAAGGTAAATAATCGAGTTATATACGTTTCCATCTTCGTTTCTTGAGTTTGTTTGCAAGAAAATGAGGTTTCAAAGATGAAAACCGATTCTTGCATGATCAAGTGATGTATACGGGTTATACAAGAGATCTTGGTCGAAGAAAGGAGTTAAACGAATCAAAAACGAATTTTTACGGTTAAATCTTTGTTTTTGGAATCATAACCGAAACCATGAAAGAAATGGCTTAATCGTGAGTGTAAATTGCTTGGTATTGTGGCATGTTGTTTGTAGGCTCTGTGTTTAGTGGTAGATAAGGCGGAAAGACGAGTTTGTAGCTTGTAGTGGCGGAAAACGAAAGGTATATTCGGTTTATGTTCGGTGTATGTGTTTTGGGACAGATTGTTGATGGTTTAGAGTTAGGTCATGAAATTTTACAGGAATGTTCTACATATGAAAATAAGAGTTCTGTGAATTTTTGGATAAAGGATGAATATTTGGTGAATTTAATGCTCGGTTTTGGCTAAAAATGATGAAAAATAGTTAAATATCATGAAAAATTCTGGAAAATTTCAGATAAGCTTTTTATATCATTTATAAGTCACACACAAAATTTGACGTCAGTTGGAGAAGTCTAAGTAGGCTTTTCGGTTAAACGAGTTCTAGGGTTTTCTAGCTTGGTTTTAGTGAAAATGGCATGTAAAAGAAGATTTTGGTTCTGGAAAAATTACAGGGGACTATGTGGATGGCAGGGGACATCCAGGAGAAATTTGGGATTTTTCTAAGATCGTTTGGTATTTACGACATAGTTAGTGTTTAAATGGTGTTTAAAATAGAAATAAATTTTAAATATAAGAATTAATTTTGGAAATATTTTTATAAAATTCCCCACTGTTAAAAAGTGATTTGTGCAAAATTTCAAGATCCGAGATTAAACGGATAATTATTTGTGCTATTTATCAAACTTTTAAAGTTAAAACGCGTAAACCGGTGAAGTTCGCTTAAGCGAGCTGACTGGTGTATAAAAACCCTAAAAATGAACTATTTTCATATAATTGAGTTAAACAAGTAAAAATAAATCATCCGAACATAATTCGGATGATTTGAGTAATTTTAACCTATTTTAACAGTTTCCGGTACGTCAAAGACGGAAACGGGACCCGCGGCCAATCGGGGCGTCTAAACCGAGCTCAAATCTCACAACTTTAATTAAATTATCAGTCAACCACTACTTTAGGGTCGTGTGTGACCAAACTCATTTTTGAAACGTAAAAACGGATAACCGTGCTAGGCACGCAAAACGAGAAAAACGACTAATAGTAGTTGTGACCATGGAACTCTAAACGACATCACAATCTGAGTCCGGAGAAGTGTTTCTGGGTTAACATTGCCCCCAGAACGGGTACAGTGCTGGGTTAACAGTGTCCCCAGATGTACCGGTTAACTTGGTTAAAGTTATATTAATAATGAGTGTATAGTAACGATCGTAGGGATCATATTACAGATTGGACGTGTTAACTGATAATGATTGTTGTTACCTGCTTGCATGTGCTAAGGTGAGTTTCACGAGCCCCTTTTTCTGAACTGTTTTCGAATATTTTCTCGGGGCGGAAGCATGTTTTTACTGAGATGTTTAAGTACATACTGAACGCATGGATTTGCGTGTATTTATAAATATTTGATTGTACGGGAATAGTACGGAATGGGTACAGTACTCGGTTAACAGTGTCCCCAGATGTCTTTGGAAGTGTTACTGGGTTAACTGTGTCCCCAGATGTCTTTGGAAGTGTTACTGGGTTAACTGTGTCCCCAGATGTCTTTGGAAGTGTTTCTGGGTTAACGTTGCCCCCAGAATGAGTACAGTACTGGGTTAACAGTGTCCCCAGATAATATTATATTTTGATAATGATTTATCTTGGTTTACTCGAATTGTGAACCTCACCAACTATTCGTAGTTGACCCGTTTTCTCACATGCTTTTCAGGTACAATTAAGATGAAGTGATTGCTTACGTGCTAAGTGCTTGATGTGTGTAAGATTTGCGTGCGGGATGTTAGGATACATTATAACAGATAGAATTATGTATCGTATTGTATGATGTGTGTATCACCTAGACGGTAATGGAATACAAGATAATGTAATTTGAAGTATATTAATGCATTCAGTTTTCTTTATAAACAATGTGGTTGATATCAGAGGTGTCTGTTGCATCCCGTTTACGTTTCCGCTGCGGCTTCGGGGTGTTACAGAACTTGGTATCAGAGCCATTGGTTATAAAAGAATTAGGATGTCTTTAAAAGATACCTAAAATATAACCAGTAGCTCAAGTATTATAGGATCTGAATATCAACTAATAATTTATAGTGACGAGATCTGGATGAACTTGGATGGACAAGTGAGTTGTTATGGTCTGGAACATAATAACAGACTTGTCCGTACGAGGGAGTTCAGGGGAAGTCACGGGGTACGTTAATAGGTAAAAATGGCAACATATGTGTAAAGTATATAATATTATTTATACGTGCTAATGTGTATATATATATATGTACGTATCTTGTGGGTACATGTTTTGAGAAATAGGACCCGGATAAGGAACCGGGGGATGAAATAATAAAAGTACCGAGGATGCTGAAATTTCTAGAGCATCGGTGGATAATGAGTCTGACTTATCGGGCCATAGTTATGATAGTACCAAGTTAGATCTCCCGCTTGACATTAACCAGAAATATCTAGTAACCGTCACTCCCAACCAAAATTGATAAATCCCTTACCCTACCAACACCGGTACCGTATATCCTAATAACCCCCTATGTTCACCCGAACCGCCAACCCTCACGTACGGACGGACCTGTACCTGAACCCATTCTTGTTCCAATAAAATAAAAATAAAATAATAATAATAAAATGGATAATAAATCAGCAGATAAAAATAATATATATAAATATATATATGTATTGCTCACTCTCAAACATATGAGTCATACCTCCTCCAGATCGAGAATTACTGATTTTAGCAAACCTAGAACGCCTGAGAACATTGACTGAGCAAGTGATAGAGTTTCCCCTAATAGTAATTAATAATATTTGAAGGCAACCCATGTTGCGCGATTACCTTGAACCTTGCAACTCCCTATGTTAACCTTACATCCGTTAGATGCCTATACCCATGTATACTCGAATAGAATGATTACCCATACAAAAAGAGGTGTTGGAATCATTATAGCATAGTTGGTTATTCGTTCGTAGGTGGTATACTGTGTATGCCGGATATACGAATAGACACGGATATTATAACTCCGTGGTACGTAATCGTTTGGTGCTCACGGTGAGCATGTATCGGTTATGCTGACATGCAGAAGGATATTGAAATCAAGCATATTAAACATTGATCTTTGTTGAGAAAGATCTATATGTCAGTTGGTGACAAGGGTTATGAAACATATTTAAACGTCAACCGACGTCAGGTTAAGTCCATATGTTATTATATTTGTGGGACATATATACTAGATACTGGTATGTGTAATATGTGTGATAATATTTGGTGTGTATGTGTACCTGTTGTTATGATTGAGCTGGTAACGAGTTATACGGTGAGATAAGTATTGATTACTGCGTACGGGATGAGTACGGCAGAATGACATAAAAAGAGTAACTCCAATGATGGAGATTGATATGATTCAGTTGGTTGCTCAAAGATAGCAGATGATGATACCGAGTGTCGTATCACAGATCACTGCTAGTGTTGATGCAAATGTGATCGCAGAATTATAGATCGAGCAATCACATGATTATGAACACTTCAACTCTTAGTGTTATTACTAAGAGTGATAATGTTCCACCGAATACTATTATGACTACAAGTGTTAGTTATAAACTAAACATGAATAGTAGTCGTAATGAATTAGATCCGGTATGAAGGATATGTTTGTTGGTTGTGTTAAGGAAATTATTAAGAGTTTATTGATGGTAATGGGAGGAATAGATTAGCGAGTGGATAGAAAAGATCGAAATGGTTAAGAATATTGGCAAGAGTCTAGAACATTGTGTAGTGAAATATGCTACAGATATGTTGGTAGATTATGTTGTATCGTGATGGAACACGATGGTACAAAATTATAGTTAGAAAATTATTACTCAGATGATATGGTCGGAATTTAAAATTCTTGCGCTAGAGCACTTTTATTCGAATAATTAAGTTCAGAGATTGGAAACTGAGTTATGGAAGATAGAAATGTTGTGTGCTGATCACATAGAACACGCTAATCGTTTGAAGGAATTGTCATGTCTGGTAACATGGCTAATTACTCCTGAAACTAAGCGAAGTGAGCGCTATATTGGGACTAACTCCATCGATAAGGAGTATAGTCAACCCTGTAAAATATACAACATTTGGAAGGGTTGAGTCACAAGCCAGCATTGATATATTCGACTTTATGGGAAGCGGAATGGAAGGACGTTAAGTGAGACGTCGAGTGCTAAAGAAGAGAAATGATAAAGGTATAGTGCAAAATAGACTTGTGAATAAGTAGGTATGCCCTACAATCCAGAATTATACCAAGACTAGTTCTGGTGTGAAAACATGAACTGCATGAAGGGTCCTTCCCTAAATGTGGAAAATATGGTTATCGGCAGGAAGAAGAATGTCGAGTGATAGTAGGCCACAGGTGTGGTAAAGATGGAAGTAATGCCCCAACTGTAGAACCAATTGAAGCCATGTGAACCGGTAACCCCAACCCATTCGTGTACAACCACTCCGAACCCAACAACTTCAATAATAATCCATCCAAAGAAATCAAATTATGCCAAACAGTTGTACTTGCTATGAATGTGGCAGTACAGAACGTTTCAAGAGAAATTGCCCAAAGTTGAACCAAGGTGTCGTTGGAAGACGAACCTCATGACAAGCATCAACCTCTGATCAAGCAAGGAGCCGTGCCTTTATGAGTAATTCGAATAAAGCACGTCATGAACCAAAGGTGGTATTAAGTACGTTGTAGTTTTAAATCAATGGGCTTCAGCGATATTTTTACGGTCGTCGATAGAAGTTAGTTTCTGTTAACCTCCTATCATTTGGAAAGATACCGATTAGTGAAACTATAGAACCCTATACTGTAGAATCGCTAACGGTGAATCCCTAATGGTTAACTAAATTGTTCGGAATTGCCCTATTATTCGGAACGATTAATCCTTTCCTTATTGACCTACGACCAGTAAAGTTAAGAAGTTTTGACGTAATAGTTAACATGGATTGGCTAACTCAACATGAAGCTGAAATCAAATATGAAAAGAAGATGATTAGAAGCTCTCCTTCGGACGATGAAGCGATTAGATACAGAGAAAAGTGTACGGTATTATGTTACCACTCTAGTCTCATCTTGAGATGCTATAATATTTACGACAAGAAAACGTGGTGTATTTAACAAACGCGATTGCCAAAGTATTTAAAAGAAAACATATAGAAGATATCCCGATGGTACGCGGATCTCCAGAAGTTTTCCCAGAAGAACTTCCTGGATTACCGCCAACCCGACAGGTCGGATTCAGAATCGATTTAATACCTCAAGCTGGCCCTGTTGCTAAAGCATCTTACCGACTTGCACCAACTGAAATGCAAGCATTATTGGATAAAGGTTTTATACGATCTAGTTAGTCACCATGGGGTGCACCAGTGTTAATTGGGAAATGAAGGACGGAAGTGGTAGGATATGTATTGATTAGAGAAAATTGAATAAAGTGACAAACAAGAATAGGTATTCACTTTTTCGAAGTAAATCATCTGTTTAACCAACTGCAAAGGGCGATTTATTTTTAGAAAATTGGTCTAAGATATAGTTATCACCAAATGAAAAATCCAAGAGGAGGACGTTGCAACAACAGCGTTTCGGATTCGCTACGGCCATTATGAATTCTTAGTTATGCCTTTCGGGCTAACAAATGCGCCGGCAGCATTCATGGAACTCATGAACCGAGTCTGTAAACTTTATTTTGACAAATTTGTCATAGCATTCATTGATAATATTTTGATATATTTGCAACGTAAGGAAGAGCACGAACGACGTTTAAGGAAAATGGTGGAAGTGTTAAAGCAAGAGGAGTTATCCACGAAGTTTTCGAAATGTGACTTTGAATACAGAAAGCATAATCCCTTGGTCATGTTGTAAAGCAACAAGGATTTCACATAGATCCAAATAAGATAGAAACCATTAAAATTGTGCCAAGCGCCGATTTTAAGTCTCCCCGATGGAGACGATGGTTTTGTTGCGTATTGTGACGCATCGCGTAGAGGGTTAGGATGCGTGTTAATGCAGAATAATATGGTTATAGTCCATGCTTCCCGACAGTTAAAAGTACACAAGAAAAATTACACTACTCATGACTTAGAACTGGGAGCGGTTATCTTCGCACTTAAAATCTGGAGACATTATCTCCACGGTACGAAGTGCACCATCTTCACTAATCATAAAAGTTTGCAGCACATATTCGATCGGAAAGAACTGAATATGAGGCAACGAAGATGGGTCAAGTTGTTAAGCGATTATGACTGTGACATCCGTTATCACCCCGGCAAGGCTAGCGTCGTAGCCGATGCCTTGAGTAGGAAAGGTCGGGTTAAGTCATTGCGAGTGCGAGCGCTGGGGATGATAGTTCAGTCGAACCTTTCGGACCTAATTCGAGTCGCTTAACGTGAGGCGTTGAGAGAGGAACAATTGGAAAGGGAGGAGCTTTACGACAATGAGAAGAATGTCGAACAGCGCGTGGACGAAATTCTCTACTTCAAAAATCGGGTTTGGATCCCGACCCTCCATGACCTTCGTGATTTAATCATGGACGAAGCGCATAGATCGAAATATTCCATACATCCGGGGTCGGATTAGACTATTGATGATGCGAATATCTGAAAGGATCTTATTAATGGCTGAGTTGGAGAAAGATATGGATACGTATGTTGGAGGATATTTGAGTTATGCAAGAGATAAGGCTGCACACCGAAAACCCTGGGGAACGCCACAACGACAGAAAATTCGCCAATGATAGTGGGAATAAATTACAATGGATTTCGGGACGCAAATTCCCATGATATATCAAAGGCATGAGGTAAATTAGGTAATCGCGGATCGATTAACCAATCCTCGCATTTCATCCCAATCTATGACGATTACCACAATGAATTCTCGCCCAAATTCATGATGATGAAATGGTATCTCGTCGTGGAGTACCATTTTCAATGATCTCAGATCGAAATAGTCATCCTACTTCCATTATTGGAAGGAGGGGAAGGAAGCATCGAGAGCTTGAAGCTTTCTATGGGTGAAGTAATTATCACCAATTTGTTAAATTGAAAATGGGCGTCACTCAAGCCATAAGATATGAATTGGTTCGGGAAACAACCAATCGGATTTATAATATCTAAGATAAGTTGAAAGCAGCGCGAGATTGGCAAAGGATTTATGCCAACATTCAAAGGAAACCATTGTCGCTAGAAAGTGGTGACAAGGTATTTTTAAGGCATCACCTTAGAGAGGTGATATGAGGTTTGGCAAAACCGAAAAATAGCTCCTTAATATATTAGACTTCATGAGACTATCTCCATGATTGGTCATTTAGTTTATCGATTAAAGTACTCCAGGGGCTAAGTATTATACATGATGTTTTGCCATGTATACGGATTGAAAAGTACCTAAGCGATAAGGCAACGAAAGTACTAGTAATGGAAGTACTCATAGAAGACATACTTGATATCATAAATAATTCCGTTGAGATAGTAGACGGGAAAACTAAACAGTTTGGACACACCAAACTTTATTGATTAAGATTAAGTGGAATTCACAGCGAGGACCAGATTATACCTGGTAACGCGAGGGTGAATTCTGAAGGAAAAACCCCCCACCTTTCTCTCGAAAGGGGATAGTGGACGAAATTTCTTAACGGGGGGAGAATGTAACGATTCCGACGAAACCAGGGATACCCTAACCGGTAGACAGTAGTTACGTCATATTTAATGTCGGGTACATGAATTACCATAGTAATTATACGAGAATACATGGTTCACTGTATTGATTGTACGTGAATACATAATTCATCGTATTGAATATGCGATTAGTCGATCGATAGTTATTGAAACCCGAATTTATCGAGGGTTCAATTATAGACGATGTCTATAGTATTTAATGATTTTACGAAGCATTAATGCTTCAGGATAAGTAAAGTACGGCACAGAAAAAGAATTTCGATTTAATGGTACGTCGGTACATTAAACGAAACCTTCAATACCAAACCGAGCAAGATATGATCGATCAAGCCGAAAAAGATGCGCGTTAATTAATAATATGATGTTTTAAGTTAATAAATGTCATGGTTTAAGTTTTTAAAGCTTTTAAATCGGTTTTATATAAATTTCATTTTTAAGCCGAAAAACGACCATTTTAGCCTCGTTTTAAGCCGAATTAAACATTTAACCGAAAAACGAACTGAACCAGATTATCCAAAACATTATCCGGATATCCGAAATCCAAACATGAGGCTAGAAATGGAGAGGTGGGTCCCACCCCACCCCCCATCATGTTCCGATCGGAATTAATGGGCAACCCCAAGCCCTTTATTCTTTTTTTAAACAAGCAAATCATATCCATCATCAACACTCTCCATTCTATGATCCAAAATCCGGGATTTTTAGCAAGAAAACAAGGTAAATAATCGAGTTATATACGTTTTCATCTTCGTTTCTTGAGTTTGTTTGCAAGAAAATGAGGTTTCAAAGATGAAAACCGATTCTTGCATGATCAAGTGATGTATACGGGTTATACAAGAGATCTTGGTCCAAGAAAGGAGTTAAACGAATCAAAAACGAATTTTTACGGTTAAATCTTTGTTTTTTGAATCATAACCGAAACCATGAAAGAAATGGCTTGATCGTGAGTGTAACTTGCTTGGTATGGTGGTATGTTGTTTGTAGGCTCTGTGTTTAGTGGTAGATAAGGCGGAAAGACGAGTTTGTAGCTTGTAGTGGCGGAAAACGAAAGGTATATTCGGTTTATGTTCGGTGTATGTGTTTTGGGACAGATTGTTGATGGTTTAGATTTAGGTCATGAAATTTACAGGGATGTTCTACACATAAAAATAAGAGTTCTGTGAATTTTTGGTAATTTTTTGATAAAGGATGAATATTTGGTGAATTTAATGCTCGGTTTTGGCTAAAAATGGTGAAAAATAGTTAAATATCATGAACAATTCTGGAAAATTGCAGATAAGCTTTTTATATCATGTATAAGTCACACACAAAATTTGAGGTCAGTTGGAGAAGTCTAAGTTGGCTTTTCGGTTAAACGAGTTCTAGGGTTTTCTAGCTCGGTTTTAGTGAAAATGGCATGTAAAAGAAGATTTTGGTTCTAGAAAAATTACAGGGGACTATGTGGATGGCAGGGGACATCCAGGAGAAATTTGGGATTTTTCTAAGATCGTTTGGTATTTACGACATATTTATTGTTTAAATGGTGTTTAAAACTAGATAAATAAATTTTAAATATAAGAATTAATTCTGGAAATATTTTTATAAAATTCCCCACTGTTAAAGGGTGATTTGTGCAAAATTTCAAGATTCGAGATTAAACGGATAATTATTTGTGCTAATTATCAAACTTTTAAAGTTAAAACGCGTAAACCAGTGAAGTTCGCTTAAGCGAGCTGACTGGTGTATAAAAACACTAAAAATGAACTATTTTCATATAATTGAGTTAAACAAGTAAAAATAAATCATCCGAACATAATTCGGATGATTTGAGTAATTTTAACCAATTTTAACAGTTTCCGGTACGTCAAAGACGGAAACGGGACCCGCGGCCAATCGGGGCGTCTAAACCGAGCTCAAATCTCACAACTTTAATTAAATTATCAGTAAACCACTACTTTCGGGTCGTGTGTGACCAAACTCATTTTTGAAACGTAAAAACGGATAACCGTGCTAGGCACGCAAAACGAGAAAAACGACTAATAGTAGTTGTGACCATGGAACTCTAAACGACATCACAATCTGAGTCCGGAGAAGTGTTTCTGGGTTAACATTGCCCCCAGAACGGGTACAGTGCTAGGTTAACAGTGTCCCCAGATGTACCGGTTAACTTGGTTAAAGTTATATTAATAATGAGTGTATAGTAACGATCGTAGGGATCATATTACAGATTGGACGTGTTAACTGATAATGATTGTTGTTACCTGCTTGCATGTGCTAAGGTGAGTTTCACGAGCCCCTTTTTCTGAACTGTTTTCGAATATTTTCTCGGGGCGGAAGCATGTTTTTACTGAGATCTTTAAGTACATACTGAACGCATGGATTTGCGTGTATTTATAAATATTTGGTTGTACGGGAATCATACGGAATGGGTACAGTACTGGGTTAACAGTGTCCCCAGATGTCTTTGGAAGTGTTACTGGGTTAACTGTGTCCCCAGATGTCGTTGGAAGTGTTACTGGGTTAACTGTGTCCCCAGATGTCTTTGGAAGTGTTTCTGGGTTAACGTTGCCCCCAGAATGAGTACAGTACTGGGTTAACAGTGTCCCCAGATAATATTATATTTTGATAATGATTTATCATGGTTTACTCGAATTGTGAAACTCACCAACTATTCGTAGTTGACCCGTTTTCTCACATGCTTTTCAGGTACAATTAAGATGAAGTGATTGCTTACGTGCTAAGTGCTTGATGTGTGTAAGATTTGCGTGCGGGATGTTAGGATCCATTATAACAGATAGAATTATGTATCGTATTGTATGATGTGTGTATCACCTAGACGGTAATGGAATACAAGATAATGTAATTTGAAGTATATTAATGCATTCAGTTTTCTTTATAAACAATGTGGTTGATATCAGAGGTGTCTGTTGCATCCCGTTTACGTTTCTGCTGTGGCTTCGGGGTGTTACATCATCAACGTTACTAGAATGAGTAGTTTCTTGAGCAGGTTCACTTTCAGTTGCTGACTTAATCACATTCTCAGCTCTTGCATTCGCTCTAGCACCAACTTTTATACCCAAACCACCACCGGAACTTGGATCATCTTGATCATCGTCATCATGATCATCATGAGATGGAGAATCACCATAATCCAATAATTCTTCATCTTCTTTATCCTCTGGCCCATTTGCACCAACAGGTTCTGCAACAACTGGTTCAATAACAACCTGTTCTATTACTGGTTCAGCTATCACTTTCTATCATTGTCTCTAGATCATGCACAAATCCTGATGATGACCCACCAACTTCTGGAATATTAAAATGAACAGTTGGTTCATCAATTTTCCCTTTACCTTTGTCCTCAACTCGGTCTTGGTCGTATTGTACTTTGAAATTACTTTCTTCAATCAGTGCTTCACCACTATATACTCTAGTGAATACTTTATCTTCTGACCTCCTAATTTCCTCAACCAGATTGATCCCTAATTTATCTTCCAATATAGTAAAGTATCTCACATGAAGATTTAACAAATCTTCCTGCTGCTTTCTCCTTATCTCACCATCTTCAATAATCTTCTTCTGTTCAGCATTTTCATTCCTCAACCTTTCATTCTCAACCACCAAACTGTCAATCTTGATTCCTTGCTCAGTAACGATTGTCTTCAATGAATCATGGTCTCGGAAAGTAGGAAAATCCCCAAAACAACTTGCATCAAGAGATGTGAAGTTAAAATCAGGAATCTTCTCAGTTGGTTTTGGTGTAACATGTGGAACTTGAGCTTGTGGAGTCGGTTCCACCACAAGAGTCTTTAATACATTATCATCCTTGCTCAAATCAATAACCGGTTCCTCCACAACAAACTCTGGATTAATAGGAGTTACAATTACCTCAGATGCCTCAACCTCTGGTTCATCAACTAACTTCAATTTAGGAGACACAGCCCGCTTAGCTTTCTTCTTAATTCGAACAACTTTAGGCTTCACAGATTTAACAATTGTAACTTGTGCAACATAAGTCTCATCTTTATCATCTTTAGACTTACGTTTCTTTGAACTTTTAGCCCGTTTTTCAAACTTAGCCCTGGGATTCGCTAACCTCAATCTCCAACCCTCAAATTCTGATTCAGTCTCCTTTGGATCCTTTTCAAATGTTGTAGAGTACACTTTTTCTTCTTTAACTGGTGTACCAATCTCCTTTTTCACAGCCTTTCTTTTTTTCTTCTTTGGATTAGAAGATTCTCCCTCTGAATCAGTTTCAATGTTTAAAAACCTCTTGCCCACTGGTTTGAAATCCACAATCAGTCTTTCTTCCTCAACTTTATCCGAATCACTTCCATCGTTCCTCCATTTGTTATCAGAAAGAGCCACATACTCTGGATTCTTGAGATGCCCAAATAATCCCCTGAACTTTGGAATATCAGCTTTTTTCAAAAACTTGTACGAAGCTAACTTTGACAAATTGTTCCCAGTAACATGATCGAGAAATATCTTCGGCCCTTCCTTTTGATGTTAGGAAATACCTCCTTCACAAACATTTGTACAAACCTCAGATATTGTAACCACTGTTCGTCACTGAAGTTCATCTTCATGTTGTCTGAAATCATACATGAAAATTTGTACTTCAGATTTAAACACAAAGCAGTCATTATCCTCATTTGATAATCCAGAATTTCTTTATAACCTCCTTTTCTATGTCCCAGACAGTGTATCACAACATGCACTAGATACTTGAACGATCTTGAAAGTGCAGTCTTCCTCAAAGCAAGTTTGTTCAACGGATCTCTATATCCTATCCTTAGCATACATCCTTTCACCATACGTTTATCTAAATCAACTGGATCTGTCGATTCATCTCCAAACTCCAGTACTTTCTGAATCAAGGCTTCATTAACAATGATCTTTTGTTCTTGAACTATTGAATGAATATCAGAACCAAACACCTTAGCAGTACTCCAGAACTCGGTGATAATACTTTCATATGGATTTATAAAATGTGTAATCACCTTGTATATTTTGGATCTCTTCAAAAATGGCATGATCACCTTAAACTTGGCAGCTTTTGGATCCTCTTCATTTAGGTAAGCACAGATGTTGTGCTTTGGATCTGTAATCTTAGCCTTTTTAACCATTTGCAAGATCAAACCGGTAAACACGTTAATATTGAACGTATATGTATGATTTCAACGGATATTACCACATAAACGGATAAGTCTTTATCAATGTATATGTCTGTATCTATGTATAAGTCCAATGTAGCGTATAAGTCTGATTTCACGCATAAGTACTGACCAGCGTATAAGTCCAATTTGAAGTATAACTTATACTCCGTATATGTATGAAACATATACGGCGTATAAGTTCATCAATGTATAAGTCTGATAATTTTGACTTTGGTCAACTCTCAACATATACTCCGTATATGTATGAACATATACATCGTATATGTTCTGTTTTGACCCAAAATCAAAAAATCAAACTAAAAATCAATTTGGACTCAAACATTAAGCAAACAAGCACCGTTTATTTCTGATTAATCTATATTTAAGATCAATTTTCTGATTTTAACATGTCTCTTTGGTCAAAAGTCAATATGTATGAACGTATAAGTTTCATCATTCAGATCTATCATTATGAGACCATATGAATCGAATTAAATGTTATAACCACATTCGTAAT
This sequence comes from Bidens hawaiensis, assembly GCF_021521415.1. Taxonomy (NCBI): domain Eukaryota; kingdom Viridiplantae; phylum Streptophyta; class Magnoliopsida; order Asterales; family Asteraceae; genus Bidens; species Bidens hawaiensis. The sequence goes on from NW_027496733.1 coordinate 18,408, forward strand.
GTCAATCTAAGACGATCTGATCATAGACTTGCAACAAATCATGGAATAAACAGATCAAATTGACATATACGTTAATCTGTTACTGTTCATTATCAAATCTGAGATAAAATCTCACCTTTATGATCTGATTTGGTGTGTAAGTCACCAAAGCAAATTATCCAAAAGACAATGAAAGATTATATGATGTTGAAAATCAAAGCAGAGAGTATTTCAGCAAGATCAAGCGCATAAGTATACATATGCGGCGTATAACCCCATATATATACACTTGTACTTATGCGGCGTATAAGTATGAGACTTATACGGCGCATATGTAATCTCTTGAAAAATTTTGTCGATTTGCTCTATTCACACCAATGTAATGTAACAAGTATAATTTAATGTCCTTGCACATTAGAAAAATAACTTAAATAAGCTCAGTCTTAAAAAATCACTATTTTAACGAGTCCAACTTAATGACCTTGTCTAAAACAGATACACATTTTGTTCTTTTGCTTTTCTTTTGATGAAACATTGCAAAATTTGTTTCTCAAAGAAACACCCGGAGAGATAGTTCACCCGCCCATCAAGAGTCGAAAACTTAATAAAAAATAAAATCTTTTTGGTTTTTCAATAGCAACAAATTTCAAATGTCAGATCAAAGACAAAAATCACATATTTTTATGAGTTTGAGCAGAGAATCATATTGACCAAATTGCCCTTCCATCACAGTTTTATTTTCAGCATTTATTATGACTGGTGTTAAGTCAGTCATTGGTATTGTTGTCCACCTAAACTTTCTAAACAAATGTTTCAGGAATTTCTGTGAAACAATTAATAGATTTAATTAGGCACAAAATATCAGGAAATATTAGCTCTCATGATTCAGGCTTAATTTGATTTTTACACTGTCACTCCAACTTGACTTAAACCTTTAGAATCAGAAGATAAAAAGTTTTTATGGTAAGCATATCAGCAAATAATCCCCACTACATGACATACCCATGTTATCAAACAATACCCTAAGGTCCTGTTCCAAGGATGAGTATGCATGATTTCATCTGTCGGCTTGCAAACGTTGTGTCCCTTGTGGTCCGTTTCTAATGGTAATAAGATGCAATGAAACCATACATCATTGAAGCGTTAACCACTTACTGATAGCTGAGTTTTAACAATATTTAAAAAATCATTTTGATTAAAAAGGCTTGAGTATGACCATCTATTACATTTTTGCTATCATTATCAAGACTTTTGTTAGAAACTAACACCCCATCAATTAGGCAATTTTAAGTTTATATCAAATACTTTCCCTTACTAGTTTGTTTAAAAGGCCTACCAATGCACTAATTCAATTAAGCACACAACCTTTTATGCCTACTTTTACTGGATTTGGAACCAGATAATCAATGTACTATCATCTTCCCTTTTTTCTTCAAAAACTCATTTTCTGAGGAGCAACATTTTTTTTAACGTTTTTGACATTTTTAAATTTTTACTGTTTTTGGGTTTTTCAGATTTTTCAATGTTTTTGGGTTCTCTTGAAATTTTCTCCCCCTAAAATCAAAAACTGTATGAAAAATTATTTACAAAAGAAAATCTGATGTTCAAGATCACAAGGTATCCAATACACTTGTTAACCCCTGTTTCAATACCGCCCAAAACTTTTAAACCATTTAGTTTTAATAAGTAGATAAATCTTGACTTATCAAAAGCTTTGGTGAAAAGATCTGCTTTTAGTTCGTCAGTGTGAATTTTGTCTACGGTAATCAACTTCTTTTCGTAGCAATCACGAATGAAGTGATACCGTAGTTCTATATGTTTAGTTTTAGAGTGGTTTGCCGGATTATTAGTTATCGAGATAGCTGCATTATTATCTACAAAGATAGGGGTAATAAGAAAATTTAAACCGTAGTCCCGCATCTGTTGTTGTATCCAAAGAACCTAAGAGCAGCAACTGGAAGCAACTATGTACTCAAATTCACAGGTAGACAACGAAACTATGGTCTGTTTCGTGCATTGCCAGGTGACAAGTCTCTTGCCGAAGAACTGACATCCCGCCGTTGTAGATTTTGCATTCAGCTTACAATTTCCATAATCTGAATTAGAATAAGCCCTCAACACAAACTCATCATCTTTTGGATACCAGAGACCGACCCCCTGACATCCCTTGAGATAGCATAAAATTCTCTTGACGATCATGAGATGTGATACCTTCGGATTTGACTGATATCGGGCACACAAACAAGTAGCATACATGATGTCTGGCCTAGAAGCAGTCAAATCCATTAATGAGCCTATCATGGATCGGTATAAGGTTTGGTCAACCTTCTCCCTGTTGGGATCAGGATCGATACCATGATTCAATGGTAGAGGAGTGCTGATTGCCGATACATCAGACATGTTGAACTTTGTCAAAACGTCATTGACATATTTTTTCTGATGGATAAAGATACCCTCTGACAACTGTTCAACTTGAAGTTCAAGAAAGAACTTCATTGACATATTTTGCACGGAACATCGTTTGTCAACCCAAAAATTATATCATCGACATATATCTGCACGATCAATATATGTCCATCAACAAGCTTAGTGAAAAGTGTACAATCGGCGGTTCCTCTGATAAATTCGTTGTCTAATAGATGTTGGGAAAACGTCTTATACCAAGCTCTCGAGGCTTGATGGAGACCGTAAATGGCTTTATCAAGTAGATACACTTTGTCTTTGAGGATTGGATTAACAAACGCCGGTGGTTGTCCCACGTAGAATTCTTCACTAATCTTCCGGTTAAGGAATGCTGACTTCAGATCCAACTATTAAACTTTTAAGCCTTTCCAAGAAGCAAATGCTAGAAAGATCCGAATTGCTTCTAGCCTTAAAACTGGTGCATAGACCTCATTGTAGTCGATACCTTCTCTTTGATTGAATCCCAAGACAACTAATCTTGCTTTGTTTCTTACAATTATCCCATTTTCATTCCTTTTGCACTTGAACACCCACTTGGTGTTAATCTGCATTTTATCGTCAGGTAAGTCCACCAATTTCCAGACCCTGATCTTTTCAAACTGCATAAGCTCCTCTTGCATACCATTCACCCAGTTTTCTTCCGTTAGGGCCTCTTTATACGTTTTTGGTTCTACCTGAGAGATAAAACATTTAAATGAGAATTGATTTTGTAAAGGAGAAATACGAGAGTAGAAACACTGGAGATTTTGGTCGATTTGACTTCTCGTTTGCACCCCAGCATGTAAGTCTCCTATTATATTATCCTCGGGATGATAGGATAATGTTCTTGGCACCATCTCGATAGGTACTACCACTTCAGATTGGAGATTGATCTCACATACTTCAGGAGTAACAGTGAATGGAGAAATAGCTTCAATAATCTCCTCATCTGAATCACCGTTGTCATCAAAAACTGGAACAGTTTCTGGAACATCATCGGATTTAACATGGTCAGGAACATTTGGAGGAATAGACACACGTTCTTCAGTCATAATCACTTGATTTTCCGAAAATTGTTGATTGTAAAACATTTTCAAAGTTTCTTCGGAAAAATCTTCCTCAGGAAGTTTGAAACTCTCCGAAAGACTCTCATACTTAAACAACCTTGAGTCTCCTTGTCGTTGCATGGTAGGAGTGTATTGTTGACAGTCGACATTTTGAACTTGAATAATCCTGTGGAGGCTAGGAATGTAGACACGTCTGAGTGGACTAGCATACCCCACAAAGAAACCTTCGATAGATTTGGGACCAAATTTCCCACTTGGGTCAAGAACGGTACACGTTGATCCAAACGGTTCAAGCCACTTTAATTTTGGTTTTCGACGATTAAGTAGCTCAAACACATCTTGCCAAATTTCTTTACTATAAGCACCCGGTTGAGTGTATAACAAGCTGCCGCCACTGCTTCTGACCGAAAATTAACAGGTAATTTTGAATTGGAAAGCATAGTTCTAGCTGTTTCAATCAAGGTTCTATTCTTTCGTTCAACAACCTCATTTTGTTGTGGAGTGTAAGGTGCACTGAATTCATGAAGAATCCCCCGGTCATTACAGTACTCGAGCATTCTGTTATTCTTTAACTCCGTCCCATTGTCACTTCTTATTCGCCAGATTGGTAGATTATACAGATTTTTCAGCTTCTTGAATAAGATCATGAGGGAATCAAATGCCTCATCTTTTGATTCCAAAAATATCACCCATAAAAATCTTGAATAGTCATCAATAACCACAAGACAGTAAAGTTCTCCTGTGATACTTTTAACATTCACAGGACCAAAAAGATCCATATGAAGACGTTCAAAAGGTAGGTTGATGGAATTGACAAGTTTCTTTGGATGAGATTTCTTCGTTTGCTTTCCCGTCTTACAATCCAAACATTCTTCGCTCAACTAAAAATTCCTTAGATTAACACCTTCTAACAGATTCTTGTGAACCAGATGGTTCATTTTCCTTAAACTGATATGTCCCATTCTCCGATGCCATAAAATGGATTCTCGTTCATATGCTCTTGAGATGAAACATTGAGCCGACCCTGATGACGTTAATGTAGTACTCATGTCCATGACGTAAAGATAATTCACTCGAGGAGCACGCATAATAATCCACTCTTCAGGTATCTTGAAACCCGGTTTCAAAATTAAACACTCTCGGTCCGTAATGTGCGTAGAGAACTGTTTATCACAAATTTGTGATATACTGAGTAAATTATTCTCCAACTCAGAAATGCAGTTGACATTCTCGAACGTAACCTTTCCATTTGTCAAAGTGCCCTCACCAACAATCTGTCCTCCTTGGTTTCCAGCAAAACCGACATACCCTCCTCTTATTGATTTGACATCATTCAACAGGTAGAGAGTACCTGTCATGTGTCTAGAGGCTCCACTATCCATTATCCAACAAGAATCGTGGGATCTTGGAAGCCCCTGCACATACAGTTAACGGATTAGTGAAACAAGGAAACCCAAGCCTTCTGGGTCTTGGGTTGTTTAATATGTTTAAACAACAACCTATTTTCAACTTTTGAATCACATGATAATGAATTTTCACTTAATGTTGGTGACTTAGAATCATACTTCACTTTCTCAACACAATCAGGTAGCTTAACAACAGTTTTTGCTACCTAGTTTTGACCAGCAGATTGTTTCTTTTTATAAAACGATTTTTGAATTGTTTTTAAAATTGTTGATTTTAAAACATCAACTTTTCTACTATCAACTGACTCATCTCTTTTCAAGATTTTCACATTTTCAGTGACACAGACTGGTTTCTTTTCACTCACATAACCTAGTCCAGGTCTCTTGCTCACAGTTTTTTGAAGCGGAATATGATCCTGTTTGTATCAATTGGGACAAGCGTAAAACACATGCCCAACCTCATTACAACAAAAACAACGTCTCCTATCAATGAATTTATTGATTTGAGATATAGTTTCAACCTGTTCACATTCTGATTTCAAACGATAAAATTCATGATTTGATTGGTTTCTAAATTCAACTTCCTTTTCAGATTCTGATGTTTTGCCATGCACAAACATAATCTTTTTATCTTGAAATTGTTTAACTCGATATGTTTACTTGATATAAAAGCTTGTTTTAGCAAATCTTGTCAAGTTCTCAACTTTCTTATCCTTACCTAACCCTTCAGTACCTGTTTCCTCAGTCAAAACCGGTTCTGCCATTTTTACACCGGTTAACTAATCACAAACTAAACTCTCATTCTTTACAGACTTATCATCAGCAAGCTTTGGATTATCATGATGTGGAGTGTCAATTTCCACATTGACTTTTTGAAACCTTTTGGTTTCTTTGGAATATAAGCATTCCACATTGGTGGAGGCACAGCATGATAATTTTCTTTGATATTCTCAGTCTCATTATCCTTTGTTTTTCGGATAATGTGATCAAGAACGTATGATGATGAAGCATAGCTCACTAATTTCAATTCACTCTCTCCGTCTCAATCTTGAGTGTTTGAAGCTCAAGTTTGAGAGAAGCATTCTCATCTATGTGTCTGTTAATGGCTATTTGTTTGTCTTCAACCGTGTGTTTTAACATTGAAATTGTTTTCTGATATTGTAAAATTCTTTCCCATAAATTCTTTTCACAAGATTTAAGTTTCAAATATGCCTCATTAACCACATTTAAATCAAACAATGCTTTGTCATTGTGCTTTTTCAACTCTTTGTTTTCAAGAGTCTTAAAGTCACATTCATCACAGGGCAATTCACATTTTTCACAAAGATTAGAGTTGAGAATTACCTCATTTGCCATGAATGCTTGTTCAGTTTGTTCATCATTTGAAATTTCTGACTCTTCATCAGTAATGTCTTTCACCCCACCTTCAACGAATTTTTCTTCAAAGATCTTTTCATCAACAGCAACTAATTCCTCCTTATCTACTGACTTGTTGACTTATGGAATTTCATCATCCTCTTCCACTCCAAAGTCAATTTTACCTTGTGGAACATCTTCTTCATAGAACCATCCTGCAAAACTCTCGATAATATCAGGTGGAAATAATGAAATAAGAAAGTCAGAAGGAACCTCATTAATTTTATCATATGTTCGAGGAAGCTAGTCATCGGAAGTATCACGATAACTTTCTTTATTGCTATCTTCATTCACATCCTTGTCTAAGTCCTCATCCTTGATAAATTCATTCTCAACATCACTATTCACCTTCACCTGATACTCTTGAATCTCAGTATAAATCTCATTACCATCTTTATCTTCAACCTCATTAACCATCTTAACCACATTCTCATCATTAACTTCCTGTTAGTCTTCATCAACCACTTGAGCCACATTAGCTTGGAATACTGAATTTCAATTAAAACCTTCATCAACTTGAGTTGTAGCTGCCTTTTGTGGTGAAGTTGGTGCTTCAGTAGGTTTCTTTCTCTTAGATGATTCTCCCTCTGGACGGTGATATATTGACTGCTTGTAGTAATCTGTTCCAAACAGATTTGTAGCATTATCCTCCGCACTTTTGCTAGTGAATTTCCTTTTGAAATGCCATTTCTCCTTGCAATTAAAACATCTAACTTTAGACTTATCAAAGCCTAACTTTGATGTTGTACCATCAAGTACATTTCGACCAGTGATTTCTTTGAATCTCTGAGCTCATCTTATCACACTTGCCATGCACCACCTTATGTCAATCATCTCCATTTCCTCTGGGTCGATCTAATCATAATCTTCTTTAGTCATATTGTAATTTCCAATGTGACCCGCCACCAAACATTCATATGACTCTAGAACAGATCCTAGAAAAGCCATTTGTTCCTTGATAGTGTCAGTGGTCATGTTTCCCATATTCTTCAGATTTACTGCTATGTTGCACTGAATAATATCAGAATCCTTTGAACTTGAAGCTTGAGTAGTTGGGATTGTTCCCGAATAACTACTACTGAACTGAGGAGAAGCAGTAACACAAGCTTGGCTGATTGGCTCAGCACAAAATGCAGTGGGAATCATAGGATTTGGAGTAACACTTGAATTGGAACCCTTGTAATACAAACCCACATCTTGTTATACAGCTGTAGATTTCATCTTTTGTTTCTTTCTAAGCTCCAGATCATGAGCTTCAAGCTTCTTGATAAAACTTGCAAGGTTTAGACGAGCATAAGCAATGGGGTTAGATTTCTAGATCATAATAAAAAAGTACCCCACTATTCAGGCAAAGCATCATCAAGTTTATCGATGTATTCGTACTCAAGTTTGTCAATCTTCAGCCTTTTCATCTCATTCTAAAGATCGCAGTATCTTTCAATCAACTGACCAAAATATTCACCCTTGACTTGAGTAAATATATCGAATTCTTTCTTGAGCAGTGCTATTTAATCCTTACGCATGTCAGGGTTTCCTCAATCTTTGTTTAATAGTGCATGCCAAATGGAATAACATGATCCATTGTGCTGTAGTAATTGAAAGATCTCGGCTTTGATGGCTTGTTGGAAAAGATTAAGCATTTTCTTTTTTTTTGAGAAACAAAGGTTTATCTGCCTCAGCAAATTGAGATAATCTGTAGTTTTCACCATTCTCATTCTTGGGAATTATATACTCTTCCTCCACGGCAGTCTATGTTTCGTAGATCAAAGCTTGAACATACGTCTCAAATTTGTCAGCCCATGAAGGATAATCTTCCATTCTCAGTAGCTTAGGAGGTTTGTTGGAAGTCCCCATTTCATTTTCCAAATTGATGTTCTGAAGTAGGATAGACGGCTGTGACACGAACGCATTTAGGTTTTCCATTTTGTTCAAACACAGTCAATGGATATGTTTGAAGAAATAGTCAATGTATATGTTTCTGGACAAAGATGGTCAACGCATAAGTTTCTTGGTTAATGGATATGTTGTGTGATCAAAGAATGGTCAACATATATGTATGTGGTCAATGTATAAGTGTTCACCTTATACCATATGCGGCGTAAATGTTATACGACGTATATGTTATTCGTGAAGAACATATACGCTGTCATGACATATACGGTGAAGATTTCCATTTTGGTAATTTTGGATTTTGAAGGTGCAAATGATGTAGGAATTGAATGAATTTTGGTAGGGTTTGTCATGAATAAGTAAGGAACAATATGTGAAAGTTTGAAGAACTTTTGACGGTGGAATTTGAATATAGAAAGAAAATCTTTGAAAACTTGAGGTGTTCAAGCTAGTAACGAGCCTTAATGCTCTGATACCACTTGAAATGACCTGTTATCTTGATGTAGATTACAATTAGGATCTCTGAATGTTAAGGCTTGAAACTCAAAGTGCGGAATCCATTGAGATTGAATACACACAAGTAAACATTAAGCTCAATTTCATATATAACATGAAAGATTACAAGATATGACATTTTGCACACTTTCTCTCTCTACTCTCTCACTCTGACAATAACCAAAAGTCTAAGTTCAAACGCATAAGTCCTCTATTTATAGGAAACATCAATAAGCACAACAAGGCCGTATATGTTATACGGCGTATAACATATACGCCGCGTCGCTAAGATATGCGCTCTTGTGACTTATGCGCTGAAAACACTATGCAACATACATTTGACATTTTAAGCCCTATACAATCATATCTAATACATGTAAGGCCCCAGAAATAGACATAAGTTGCTACGAACTATAAAAAAGAAGGATAGGCTCATAAAAGTGAAACCTAACAATCCAATATAACTGTTAAATCTAAATCTTATTCGAACCCTACCAACCAAGTTGAATAAAGTGATCAAGGTTCAACCACTGGTGATGATTTCAACCAAACCTTTAAAAAGAAATTGAGAATTGAAGGATGTTTATTCAAAGAGTTTAAAACATATGGACCAAAAGACTTTTATGGAGATAAAGATGTCATAGCGGCTATAAGATGGCTAGAAGAAATGAAGTCAATCGTAATAATAACTAAATGTACTGAAGACGAGAAATCCAGTATGTAGCATTCGTTACTTTTCAAATCTGAAAACCCAACCCATTTCAAAGCTTTGGTTTTGGTTTGTATATATATATATATATATATATATATATATATATATATATATATATATAACATTATTAAATAATTTTGGTTGCATGTATTTACGTGACATTCGTCATTGCCTTACGTACTTGAATTCATTAAACAGACCCGTTTGGTAGTTTCGATAAAGTTTTGTTACTCGTTTATCATTAATATTATAATCCCGACGATTTATGATCATCATACATTCGTTATAACTTTTAATACGTTTTTATCACATTCACGAGTATGTTACATAAATCTCCAAGTTTATATAAATATAATTCAAAGTTCAAGCTAAGAAATGTAAATAATATTTAAATTCTATTCCAAAGAAATACCAAAGTCTAGGGGCATAGGTGAAAATTGATTTAAATAATAAGTTGATAATTAAAAAAAACCATCAGCTTTCCCCAAACCATTCTGTTTTCCAGTCACATTTTCAGGCTACCGGAATCGGCTCCGGCGAGTCCTCAAAGCACCTCTAATCTTGCTTAAAAATCCAATTAAACGTTTGTAACGAGATTTGACCTTAAATCATTGATCATAACCTAGTCTAACTCAGCCGTCCCTTCCCCTGAAACGTGTTTTTCTGGCTATCATTTCCGGCGACGCGCGGAACCTCTGGCCACCTTTTAAATCTCATTAAGCATGCGTATCAATTCAATAAATAGCTCATAAACTCTTTAGACTAAACAACAAATAATAATCAAGGTCCATAACTCGTTATAACGGGCTATAATGATCGAATTAATCTCATAACCGGCCGGATAAGTTATAAAAATGCAATAACAATCATTAAATCATTTACGCTCCATCTGAGCCTATAAAATGGAAGTAAATCTTCATCTAAACGTGTGCCAATCCTCAATTTGATTAAACATGTCTTTATAATCTCATAATCACTCTTACAAGTTCACTTTTCGGCGAATAGTCGTTGCCGTCAATCCAAAACATCAACATGTGATTAATGTATGCATTTTGATCATATTTCATTGTTAAATAAAACCCCTAACTTAATTTCGACAAACAAGGATTGGAGATAAAATTCAATCGCTAAAACCAATACTCCAGTAAATAAATAATTCTTTTTTTCAATAAACTCCTAATTAAATAATATTAAAAATAATAGCAAAATCATCAAAATTTCCGTTAAAGTTTAAATATAATATTATAATATAAAATGACATTAATTGCTAATAGAAGTTATAATAAAATAATACATATTCCGTTAACCAAATTATTTAACTCTTGTTATCCCGTTAGCTAGTCTTTACATTTTTGTATTTAATTTATTTATAGTTTGAGATGTTCGGTTGCATCGGTTTCGTTCTTGTTCTTTAGATTTATATTTCAAATTATCTTCGATTTCGAGTTGAGTTTCTCACACCCCTTTTTAACGCTTTTATACTTTTGGGGGTAGCATGAGTATCGTATTCAAATGCTTACTTATTCATTTACAAAACTACAATTCGTATTATGGACTTGTGCATTTATTTGCTTATATTATCCGAGTACTTTGGTTTTTACCATCTGGAAAAGACTTTGCGTGCGTTGTGCTATTATCCGAGTATGTTGATTGTTACCATCTGGAAAGGACCTTGCGTGTGTTGTACGATTACCCGAGTACATTGGTTGTTAACAATTGGAAAGGACTTTACTTGCATTATACACATGTTCATAGAATTGTATGGTTTTTATGTATGCATTAAAACTGTGTGATTCTCACCAACTACTTGTAGTTGGCTGTTTATATTATATGCATGCTACGTATACTTTCATTAGAGGTTGGTGTGACGAAGACGCTAGACCTAAGTTATCAATAATAAACAACCCGTTATTATGATTGTTTTCCTTTAGTTGAATGTATTTCGTTAATCAAACTTGTTTACTTGAGATTTTAATATATTAATGATAATATTGTCACATAATAGTGTCAGTGTGTTTGAACAATCTGTAAGTCACACTCAGGCGTTTCCGCTTTAACCGGGGTGTTACGCAGTACATATCTCATATGTTCAAGGGTGAAGCGTTAGAGTGGTGGAACACTCTAATAATGTCACGGAGAAAAACCATGTATCAATTAACATGAGAAGAGTTTAAAAGTTTAGTTATGCAAAAGTTCTGTCCGATACATGAGAAAGACTTAATTCAAACCAATTTCCTGAACCACAAGATGGTTGGAACAAATCTGAAAGACTACAATACAAAATTTCAAGACTACAATACAAAATCAAACTTGTGTACTGGAGTCAAGCAAAGTGACCCGCTAAATTTGGGTTTCACCTAGGGAAAATCGAGACATCGTAAGGTCTCATCTGCCACAACCGCTGATTCTGCCATGGAATTGGCTGGTTATTTAATGAATGGCCTTATCCAAAGTAAAAAAGAGGATAAGAAAGATAATACAACAAATGACAAGAAAGGAAGAAGAAATACCCGTTTCAAGGGTAAGGAGGTTGATAAAAGAAGGGGAGGTTTTAACTCTAACTATCCATTATGCAAGATTTGTAAGAGGCATCATTTGGGTCGTTGCCGATTTACCGCATCCACATCTGCAGTTTGGGATTCATGCAACAAACTAGGGCATGTTGCAGCAAATTGCTAGAAGAAATCAGTGACTTGCTTTAATTGTAAGGAGACTGGGCATCTCAGTTATGAATGTCGAAAGAGAAATTTTGTTGCTAGTGGAGGTTCTGGAGCTGGAGGAAGCGGCACCAAGAATTATGGAAAGAAAGGAAATACTTGAGTCTTCGTAGTCGACACTAAAAAGACTGCTGGCATACTGGACATCATTACCGGTACGTTCCTAGTTAATAATGTTTATGCAAGAGTTTTATTTGATTCTGGTACAAATCAAAGTATTATAGATTTTAAATTTTGTAGTCTATTAAACAATCCTTTAAAGAAATTAAATGAAACTATAAAAGTCGAGACAGCCGGTGGTGAGGTAGTTAAAATTTCAAAAACCCTAGAAAATGGAAAGATCTTGTTAGCAGGCTATGTCATACCCATACAACTATTACCTATGAGATTATCTGCCTTTGACATAGTTTTAGGTATTGGATTGGTTATCCGATAACCATGCCCGTATCATTTGTAATAAGAAAACTATAGATCTTCAAGCCCATGACAACTGAAAAATATAAATCACCGGTGACAAGGGTGCTAGTCAAATTAGCATAATTTCCATTATTAAAGCTAATAAAATGCTTAAACCAAGGTTGTTTAGCATTTATGGCATACATAACCGAAGAATCAAAACCCAAAGAATTCAAAGACGTACCCATAGTATCCAAATTTGCTGACGTCTTTCCAAATGAACTTCCAGGTATTCCGCATCGAGAAGTTGAATTTAGAATAGATTTGTTGCCTGGAACTGCCCTAATATCTAAATCCCCATATCGATTAGGTCTAACAGAAATAAGGAGTTGAAGAAACAATTGGATGAATTGTTAGAGAAGGGATTTATTTGTCCAAGTTAATCACCTTGGGAGCTCCTATACTATTCGTTAAAAGGAAAGACTAGTTCATGAGGATGTGTATTGACTATAGAGCTTTGAATAAAGTAACTATCAAGAATCGATATCCTTTACCTATAGTTGACAACTTATTCGATTAATTGCAAGGATTGAGTTTCTTTTCTAAAATAGACTTACGCTCTGGATACCATCAGTTAAAAGTTCAAGAAGAAGACATTCTGAAAACAGCTTTTCAAACAAGGTATGGACATTATGAGTTCATCATAATGCCATTCAGACTTACTAATGCCCCATCCGCGTTCATGGACATGATGAATAGAATTTTCAAGCCTTATTTAGATAAATTTGTAATTTTATTCATCAACGATATACCCATTTATTCTAAATCGAAAAAAGATCATAAAGTTCATATTTGGATCTTGCTTGAATTACTTCGAAATGAGAAATTGTATGCTAATTTTTTCAAGTGCGAATTCTGGCTGTAAGAGGTACAATTTATTGGTCATGTCATAAATGAAAATGGAATTCATGTAGACCCTGCCAGGATTGAAGCTATAGCTAAGTGGGATATTCCTAGATCGCCAACCGAAATCCAAAGTTTCTTAGGTTTTGCTAGATATTATAGCAGATTCATTGAAAATTTTTCCCGCATAGCATTTTCGTTAACTTCATTAGCTCGAAAGATTGTTAAGTTTGAATAGTGAACCAAGCAACAAGAAACATTTGATTTACTTAAACCAAAGCTTACTAACGCACCTATACTAGCTTTGCCAGAAGGTATGAACGATTTTGTTGTATTTAGTTACGCGTCCCATTCAGGTTTGGGTTGTGTACTAATGCAAAGAAAGAAAGTAATAGCTTATCTTTCTCGTCAATTAAAAGGACACAAAAATAATTATACAACTCACGATTTAGAGTTGGGTGCCACAATTTTTGCTTTGAAATTATGGAGACATTATCTATATGGAGTTAAGTTTATCGTGTATACTGATCATAAAAGCTTAAAGCACATCTTTAATTAGAAAGAGCATAACATGCATCAAAGAAGATGGATGGAAACCTTGAACAATTATGGTTGTGAAATCATTTATCACGAGGGTAAAGCAAATGTGGTATCTGACGCATTGAGTCCAAAAGAACATGAAAAGCCTAAGAGAGTTAGAGCTTTAAGATTAGAACTACACATAGATCTAATCGAACAAATTAAGAAGGCTCGGAAACAAGCTATTGAAGAAAATCAAATTTCCAAGGAAAAGCGTAATGGCACCATTGGATCTTTAGTCAAAGGATATGACGATACACTCATACATGGAAACAATATCTGGATACCAATTGTTGGTGAATTATGTGAGAGGATTATGAAAGAAGCTCATAGATCAAAGTATATGATGCATCCTGGTAGTGATAAGATGTATGAAAATCTTAAGCCTAACTACTAGCAGAATGGAATGAAAAGAGATATAGCTCTGTATGTAGCTAAATGTTTAACTTGTTTGCAAGTTAAGGCATAGCATCAAAAACCTTCAGGTATACTTCAACAAACTTATTTTCTATTTGAAAATGGGAGATAAACAATGGATTTCATTACAAAACTCCATAAGATAATACATCAGCATAATGCTATCTGGGACATCATCGATAGATTAACTAAATCCGCTCATTTCTAACCTACAAATAAATCTTACTCTATGAATAGATTGGCACGAATGTACGTAAACAATATCGTAACATTACATGGTGTGCCATTATCTATCATATCCGATCAAGACGGCATATTTACACCTCATTTCGGGAATAGTTTCCAACAAGCGTTAGGAACTCAATTGAATCTTATACTGCTTATCATCCTCAAACTTATGGGCAATGCGAAAGAACAATTCAAACGCTTGAAGATATGAGTCGAGCTTGGTTGATTGATTTAGGAGGAAGTTGGGCTGATAACCTTCCACTGATGGAATTTTCGTATAACAATATTATCACACGAGTATTCAGGCCGCACAATTCAAAGCATATATGGACGAAGATGTAGAGCACCTGTATGCTGGTTTGAAACTAGAGATAATCAATTATCTAGACCTGAGATAGTCTAAGAAACCACGGACAAGGTATTAAAAATCCTTGAACGACTTAAGACGGCAAGAGATCGACAAAAGAATTATGCAGATATTCGTCATAAGCCATTAGAATCCAACTACCCAATAAAGTTCTGTTGAAAGTATCACCATAGAAAGGTGTAGTACGTTTCGGAAAGAAAGGAAAATTAAGTCCTCGTGTTGTTGTACCATTCGAAATATTAGAACATGTATGTGCTGTAGCTTATCGGTTACGTTTTCCAGAATAAATGAAAGGAATACACGATCTAGTTCATCTTTTTTAACTTACATAAATGTCTAGCTGACGAAACTTTAGCTATGCATTTCAAGGATGTCAAAATCAATGGAAATCTAAAATTCGTAGAACAACCTCCACAAGTTGAAGATTTCAAAGTTAAGAAACTTTAAAGGAAAAAACAAAAGTTAGTCAAAATAAGATGGAACTCCTGAAGAGGACCAGAATTTCATTGGGAGTTAAAATCAGAGATGAGAAAGAAATACCCACATTTGTTATAGCGAATCTCAAGGATGAGATTCATTTCAAGGTGGGGAGGATATAACATCTCTAAAATTGTGGACCAATAAAGTCAAACGTAAAAGTTGGAAGACCAAAAGAAAATTCTGAATTTTGAGTTCCTTCACGTGACACGAAGGAAATGATCAAAAGAAACGTGCTACACGAAGTAGCAATGAAGTAACAGTGTCTTTGAACGCACGTCGCAACACGTATTGGACACGTTTAACAACATGGTGACACGTGGCAAACCTAGTTGTCAACTCATCAGACCTATTAGTCTGTTTCGTGACGCAAAGGGATTCTTCACGCTACACTAAGGACAAGAAATATCAAAGGTGGCTAATGAGCCGTTCGCTACATGAACGGACAAAATGAAAGTACTTCGCGCTACGTGAAGGAACACTTTTCCTACCTGTAAATAGATGGCCGTGAGGTGAAATTCCATTCGCTGAACCACACTCAGATCACACATATAACCTTGAAATACTTGCCTCGATCCCGATGTTCCAAGGTGTATGTTTTCTTGAAACAAGTGCAAGTAGTAAAACCTTTGTCTACTTATTCATTCAGTTTTCTTAACGAGAAGTAGAAGTGATGCCCACCTCAAGCTTAAGCATTTCATATAAACAAGCCAAACAAGATAGAGGTTCTATCCGATTATTTTATTAAATGTATAAGACCCTAGTCCGGGATATAGCCCATACCATGATCACCCTAGTCCGAGAAATAATAGATGGAATATTATTTCTTTATAAATGTGAAATTATAAAATGTTTCTTATGAAAGAAGAATCTTGATATATACGTTTATCATAAAGAAGAAACGTAGTGAATAAATAATAAACAAAGAAAGGACTAAAGGTCCTTATGTTTTATAAAGAAACGATTATCAAGGTAAATGTTATGTGAGCAGACTAAAGGTCTGAAACTATATTGTTTATCTAGTTATAAGGTTATTCAATTACTATAAGTCCGAGGTAACAAGAAGCATAAATCAGTGAGGCACACTGATCAAAGAATAAAGGTGAATACATCCAAACTCTTTACAACTGTATAAACAAAGGTAATCGTTGGCTCTTAGGCTATCGTATACGTTTTCTGGATCCTTACATTTGTGGGTAGGTGTAACGCCCGTTAATTCCGGTTTCAAGAATTAAAGCTTGTAGAGTATGTATAATTCTCGGGATTTATCCGACGTTTCTCGAAAGCCTTTACTTCATCCTGGTACGTTAAAGAACCTAACTTTTCCTTCCATTTTTCCTTACACTTCAATTTGTAGGGACTTGGGTGTAACTATTTTTATTATATCATAAAACAATTAACCTAACCCTAGCCCCCCTGCTGCGATCGGCCGAAGAACAACTCCCCCTTCTTTGCTTAGACTTTTTGATCAATTCCAAGCTCTTAGAAGTAGTTCAAGGTATGTACTACAATCCCCAACACTCTTTTCGTTCACCCCTAATCATTTTGATGGACATATTTCGGCCAAGGTGCAATTAACCCACTTCCCGTGGATAAAAATTAGAGTTTCTGGTGTAGAAAGATTCCCAGGTATGACATTTACATCATATTAAAATTTTGTGGCCATTGGAGGTGTTTAGGTCGGTCAATCGATTTTAGTTCGAAAACTAGGGTTTATCGGGGGTAGAATTGTCAATTGTTGAGTTTGATGCGTTAATCGATTGAATGACCAACCGAATTAGTTTGCATGGCCCTAGGGGAGTCTAAGGGCTGTGGGAAAATTATTTTTTTGATACTCGGGGCTGATTTGGTTGGTGATTGGTCAATCGAGTCGGCGGTGCGCAAATTGTCGTTTAAATGTTAAATTGAGAGTTGTAAAAAGGAACCGTCAACCCTATCAACTCGGGTGACATAATTATGAAGTATGAAAAGGTTAAGATGGGAATTTGGTCCATTTGGGGCTGATTTCTTTGGCAATTGGTTTTAGGATTTATTACGCGAGTATTCGACTCGATTTGATTACCGGCGGGTAAGTTGTGCATCATGGTTAGCCCCGACCATGATTGTAGGGTGGATTTGGTTAATTGAAAGGTTTTAGGGGCTGAGGTAAAGTAATTGGGTATGGGTTGGGCCTCGGGCCAAGTTGTTGGGCCTCGGGCCAAAGTGTTGGGCTTGAACGGCCCATTAGGCAAGTGTGTTCATACGGTCCAGTTTAGTGACGCGTTGTGTGCAATTTACAGGCCCTTACTTGTGAGTGAGCACTTAGGGAGTCCTTAGCTCGTTGCTGGTGTTTAGTTGACCTCAGGTGAGTTCTCGATGCCCCGTTTAAAGCATGCACACCTAAGCGATTTTGCTAACTATTTTGCATAGGCTTGCTAGTATTGGTAGGCCTTGGAATGTTATAGAATGTGTGTATGTATATATATTATTGTATGGCCAATAATTGGCGAATGTTGTAGTCGTTATCGACTACGGAATGTTACGTGTTGGGGTCGTACATTTTCTTGGCCCTGAATATTATTAATGAATGTTATATATATATATATATATATATATATATATATATATATATATATATATATATATATATATATAGGAATGCACGTATAGAGATGTTCATACGTAAGGATGATTATTCATTAAATGTGATGATCTAACTGATATATTTCCATTTACAGTTTCAAAACCGTTGGAATGATTATTAAGACTTTTGTTACTTATTTAAAACTTGAACTCACTCATCCTAAGCTGACTTTGTGTGTATGTTAGTGTGAGTTTCAGGTTAGGAAGAGGATGCCTTATCGCTTGGACGTGCACGAAGCTACTTGGACGGTGAAGGGCTTACGGGATTTGAAGACTTTATTATTAAACATTTCTTTTTAAAATTTTTTATTAAAGATAATTATGTTGGTTTTGGGAAAAATTCCAGGGTTTTGGGAACTTATTTTATTATTTACGTTTTCCGCTGAATTTTACTCTGAAATTGGTTGCTTAATGGAACGATTGATTTTTTTTTAGTTTAAATATTTTATAAGTGTTTTGTATGATTACCAACTGTGGGGTTCCCGGGGTTCGGGGCCATACAGTAGACGGGGGGCGTATGGGTAGTTGCTAAGTTCTCGAACGCTGTTGCGTTCGCTGAGTGGTTTCGAGTTGAGCTGGTGTTTATAATAGTAATTCAGACTTTCAGAACCTGATCGTTTCCTAAGCCGCGTTGGGCTGAAGCTTGCGATGTCTCAAGGGATAATTAAGTATCAAAAATGTTTTGTGTCAACGTGTTACCCAACATGTGTTGCTGACGTATTTTATAAATTGTTTTTACAAGTAATCAAGAATAGATTATTGGAGATAATGACTAGCCATTAGTCGATCTGATGGTGCAGATGGAGTTTTTGATAATAAAATAACGTAAATTATGGTTTTGTAATTCCAACACTTGTGTACCAACCACCGGGTGTTTAATTCCTGACTTCTGAAATATAATACTTTAATTAAGTCTTCCTCTTTGAAACCTTAAAATCTGATATATTTACAAAACATGTACTAGCTGTCGATCACACTCTTAGGCCCTAGACTGGAGTGTGACACTTTAACTCTCCAGTCACGTATGGCGTAAATGCAAAACAATCTTGGTTTAAGAATTTGTTAGCTTTAAAATCATGGATATTATGCTAACTTGGCCATCGTCCTTATCACCGGCAATTTGGATTGTTCGTTTATCAGGAGCCTGAAGTTCTATGGTTTTCTTGTTATAAATGATACGAGCATGGTTATCGGATAACCAGTCCATACCTAGGACCATGTCAAAGCCAGCTAACGTCATGGGTAATAACTGTACGGGTATGGCATAGTTTGCTAACAATATCTTTCCATTTTCTATGGTTTCTGAAATCTTAACTACCTCACCATTGGTTGTCTCAACGTTAAAATTTTTATTTATTTTGTTAAGCATTCATTTAATAGACTACAGAAATTATAATCTATACAACTTTGGTTTCCACCTGAATCAAATAAAACTCTAGCATAAATGTTATTGACTAAGAACGTACTGGTGATGGTGCCCGGTATGTCTGCAGCCTTTTTGGTGTTGAGTACGAAGACTCGAGCATTTCCCTTCTTCTAGTCATTCTTGGTGTTGTTTCCTCCAGCACCTCCACTAGCAAAAGCATTCTTCTTTGGACATTCAAGGCTGAGATGTCCGGTATCCTTGCAATTAAAGCATGTCATTGATTTCTTCCAACAATCTGCTACAGTATTGTCGCCCGTAAAATTTTGTAATTTTCGTTAAAGAAGAATCAAGCCTTGTAGATTTTGTATTTTTAACCGAGACCGAGTTGGCATCCTT
Source organism: Bidens hawaiensis (assembly GCF_021521415.1). Classification (NCBI taxonomy): domain Eukaryota; kingdom Viridiplantae; phylum Streptophyta; class Magnoliopsida; order Asterales; family Asteraceae; genus Bidens; species Bidens hawaiensis. Next base: position 38,283 of record NW_027496733.1, read on the forward strand.
AAGGGACCTCCTAATTATGCCCGAAAGCCGTGTTATCTAACCTTTGGCGCAAGACATCATGTTTTACAAGTTAAAAGGGCCTAAGCGTAACATTATTATAACAAAACCCTAACTAGTTTCTTCCTCCCTTAGCCGATCGCAACCTTGCAGCCATCACCACCTCGATTTTCGTGCAGCTCCGGCCATGTCCAGCCATCCCAAGTCTAATCCAAGGTTGGTTTTATGATTCCCCATGTCTTTTACACCTTAATTGATCATATTAACGCGCTTATTGGTCGTTAGGGTTGAATTTTGATTATAACAATTTCTGACAGATTCGTACTTGTTTATTGTACGGCCTGTAACTTGATGATGATCCATTGATTTTGATCTATTCTCCTTTCCATGATGCTTTACTTTGAGTCTAGTTTCCAGAAAAGTATAATACGTAATTTTTGGACGAGATTTGAATACTTTTTATGATTTTATAAGATCGAGTGTCAAAGCTGATGCGGGATGACGGATTCTGGTCTGACTTCCCGACATCATAACCCTTTTTCAACAAGTCTAAATTGGTTGGTTCCACTTCTGGAAGTTAATATTTTGAGTTAGGAACCAAATCCAATTGGAATCGTTTGATTTGGCTGCGTAATTAATTTTATAAAAATTAAAACCATTTTGTTACGCACTGAAATAGCTGCACGTACCTTTCTGTGTTGGAGGAATTTTTATGATTTTTGTGTCCACTAGAAAAACATAATAAAAATATTTTTAAAAACCTAAGACATTTATCAAAGTCTGGTAAAAATTTAATAATTTAATTCCATGGTTTTCCTATGTAATAATATACATCTTTGCATGCTAAAATATACATGTTATATTCGTTATTAATCGATAAGTTCGTTTTAGGCTTAACCGGTGGCTGCCCTTTCTCGCATCTTTCGGGGCTGTTATAATTGAAGTTCGTGCGCCGTCATCTTCTTAGGTATGTCTAGTGTAATATACTTTAGTATCATGAGTTTTGGCATTCGTTAGATTGGTCAACTGTTGAGGAGGTGAAAACTAGGTTTCGGTTGTCTAGTTTGTCAATTGTTGCGTCTAGCGCGTTGTTTGAGGGAATTAACAACCAATTCGGATGTTGTAGCCTCGGTATGATTTGTTGGCTGTGAAAAACTATATTTTTATATTATTCGGGCTGAATTGGTTGTCGGTTACTCAAACGGGTCGGTACGGCGCAAATTCACGTTTATTGGTAGTTTGTGCATCGTGCTTGCGAATTACCAACCCATCCAACTCGTGTAGCGTTGTGTGGACTTGTTGGCTGTGATTTTACTAAATTTGGTCCACACGGGGCTGAGTCGGTATCTAAGTGCATAAAAAACCCGTTAACGCGCGTATTCGATAAAGTCACCAACTTTTGGGGATAAATTGGGAACCCTTTGTCCCCGGGAATAACTAAGGGTGGTTTTGGTAAATACATGGCCTTGAGGGCTTATGTAATTGAATGTGGTAATGTCAAGGCTTTAGGTCAATCAAATCATGTTAGAACGTCTCGTTGGATAAACGAGTCGGTACGTTTAGTTAGTAATCTTTGGGTGCAATCCGACAGGCTTGTAAACTGTGGATTGGCATTGAAGTTCTCAAACTCTTTGGTGTTTGTGTGGCTCGTTTCAGGTGAGTTCATGATGCCCCTTTTTAACCTTTTTACGTTTTGGGCTAGCATACACACCTTATTATGATTTTAACCGATTTTATTCCTTTAAACTATTGGGTTGGTATTGTATGATCTTGTTTGTGGTTGTGCCTTTAAGAAGACATGTGTAAATTATATTTTATGCATTAGGATATTTTAGACTCGTTATAGAGTCATATATCCCTTAAGGTTATTCATATTACTTGGGCTCTAAGCCTGAGGTTGCTATTAGGCTTAGTATTGAATGCCTAGATTATCCATTATTTATGGATTGTATGTGGTGATATTGTTGGTTGGATGTTTGAATTAGATGTTTGTATGTGTGTATGTGAATGTGTATGTGATGGTAAACTGTGACCGGGTCAAATATATTACCCGGGGAGGACCCGGGGTGAGGAGGCCCGTGTTGCATGTTTATGACCCAGCGGGTCAAATATATTACTTGGGGAAGACCCGGGGTGAGGAGGCCCGCCGTTCTACAAACCGTGGTCGGGTCAAATATATTACTTGGGGAAGACCCGGGGTGAGGAGGCCCGTATCACGTGTTTGGTATGTTAAACCGCGACCGAGTCAAATATATTACCTGGGGATGACCCGGGGTGAGGAGGCTCGTGTTGCGTGATTTTGTTTTATTAAACTGTGACCGAGTCAAATATATTACTTGGGGTGAGGAGGCTCGTGTTGCATGATTTTAACGGTTTTGTTAAACCGCGACTGGGTCAAATATATTACTCGGGGAAGACCCGGGGTGAGGAGGCCCGTGCTGCGTGAAAAGATGTTTAATGTTTTCTTTATTTATGATTTGGTTAAGAAAAGCTATTTATGATTTTATGGACTCATGATTTTCCCCTACATTCCATACTCATGGAATTTTTAAATTGTTTAATGAATGTCGTTTATGAAAACTTGAACTCACTTAGCTCTAGCTGACTTTGTGTGTATGTTAGATTGATTTTCAGGTTAAGGATTTGAGGTTATCGCTTGGACGTGTTGGGGACTACTCGGAAGGTTGAAGGCATTTCTGGTCGAGGATTTCCATTAAAACGGATATTATATTTATATTTGATTTTTTGACACTTGTACCCATGTTTGGGATTTTCTTTAAATAATTACACTTTTTCCACTAATATTTACTCTGAACTTGTTTTAAATAAAAACGAATCGTTTGGTCTTAGAAGTATGCCCCGACTTGTTGCATGAATCACTAACTGCAGATGTAGATGCTGCAAATGAGCATTGACCCAGATGATGCCACTTACAAATCATCCACAATGGGTAACTAGGGGTAAAACTTTCCCAATCTTGTCATTTGTTGCATCACCTTTCTTATCCCCTTCCTTATTTCAGATAAAACCATTCATCAAGTAACCAGCCAGTTCCATGGCGTAATAGGCGGTTTGTAGAAAATGAGACCTCACCATGTTTCGAATTTCTTGTGGCAACCCCCAAATGTAACGGGTCACCTTGCTTGTCTACGGTGTGACCAACTAAGGAACAAGTCTGCAATACTCTTAGAATTTCGTATTGTATTCTTTCAAGCTCGTTCTAACCACCTTGTGGATCAGGAACTTGGTTTGAATTAAATTTGTTTCATGCGCTGGACAGAACTTTCGTAAAACCAAACTTTTAAAATTTTCCCATGTTAATTGCTACATAGTCCTTCTTCCCTTTGACATTATCAGAGTATTTCACTACTCTAATGCTTCGCCTTTAAACATTTTAAACGTGTACTGAATCTTTTCCTTCTCAGTACATTAGCTTATTATTAAGATTAACTCCCTGTCTTCTAACCATCTTAATGTAGCTATGGCGCCTTTATCACTATAAAATTCCTTTAGTCCATGTGTCTTAAAATCTTTTAAAAAACAACCTTCAATTCTTAGTTTCTTTTTGAAGGTTCGGTTGAAGTCGTCACTAGTAATCGAACCATGATCGCTTTCTTCACTTTGGTGTGTAGGGTTTGGGCAAGAATTAGATTTGACGGTTCTATTGGACTGCCAGGTTACACTTCTACGAACATATCCATCTTTCATAGCTTGGATCAATGGTTTCATTGCATTAGTTATCATTTCTTGCATCTTTGTAATTAATTACTTAGGAATCTCTTAAGTAGGTTCAGTTCTGGCACTGTTTCTTCTTTGGTTAGAAGCTTCCCTATTTTATGAAGGGTTGGTTTGTTTCGACATTCTGAAATTACAAAAAAAATTGATTTAGAAACAAATATTTTATTTATGTACCGGTAGATAGTTTATCTTACAAATCGGAATATCTTACAAACAAACAACAACAAATGAAAATACTACAACTGGCATAGAACAAATGATACAATTACAACAATGTATGATTCCTAATCCTTCATATAGTCTCTGATCATCTTCTTCATCTTACTACAATTATGTAGTAATTTGCATCCAACTTTCTTTTTCTTAACCTTGGAAGCAACCTTCTTCCTCAAATTATCGTTTCATGCAACGCGCAAGCCAGATTTTCCTCCTAGGACTGTGGTATGAAATTGGGATATCCATACCGTGGTGGTCGATCTCTGTAACACATCATCACAATATCGTAATGATTTCTTGGGTATGGTAGATTATAAAAAGCTTCGGCAGCTTCCTCCTGCTGCCTTATCTCGTCCGCTTGTTCTGATATGGTGTGGACGATATCGGTATAAGGTGGAATATTCCCTGATGATACCTCATTATTTTGGAAGCTATAATGTGACGGCATGTGAAAATGATGGTTCTTGACAACCATTATCATTAACGCATTCACATCTTAGGTTTTTCTGAACATAAGGGCGTTTATCCTCATCATTTTTCTCTTTAGAGGTTTCCTCCTCGGATTCCTCTGAATCGGTTTCTACATTATTCATGTTTAGATTTAACTGAAAGGTAATCTTTTCATAGGGTTGCATCAACCTCATATTTGGCCTTCTTGATAGTCTTGCAAATGAATCTATGTTGGATATGGTAGGATTATAATGGGTGTCCCAAAGCGCCATCTACTTTGATCTTAGTAACAATGCATCCAACTGAATGTATCCTGTTTGGGTTATTAAATTGCATCTCATTTGTAGGATGATAATCCGGAATATCGGAAGGATGATATTCAGGAGTTGGTGGATCACTTGGTATGATTATTGGCGTCTATTCCTTCCTAGGTAAATATACTGATTAGCTTTCCTAGGGTCCTACAGGCACGACTGGCCGATCCTGGATAAATAAGTTGGTATAGTTGCCGTCGTTTCCATCTCCTACATGATTGGGAATAGTTGGTTCTGTGTAATTCGCCATTCTACGTTCCTGCTAGAAAGTATTGAAATACCTCTTGAACGACATGTATTAGGATTAGAATAGTGAGAGATAGGAAAGAGTAACAACCTATCTTATCCCTATAATATAATATAATAAAATAAAATGTTGAAAAGTATTCCTGATCAAAGCTTATGTGTGATTAAATACCTAATTCGCCATGATTGATGGCTCTGAAACCAACCTATCATACCCTAACTTAGGGCCTAGGAATGTGACCTATAGTTGGTACCTGTTTTGTAAATATATCAGAGTTTAAGGTTATAAAGCGGAAGTCTTAATTAAAATACAATTATATTCCAAAAGTCAGGAATTAAACACCTGATAGTTAGTACAAAAGTGTGTAACTTAGAAAACCATAATTTACATTATTTTAATAATAAAAACATCATCTTAGCCATCAGATCGTCTAATGGCTATCCGCCATCTCCAAACATCTATTCCAGTTTACCTGTAAAACAGTTTAGAAAATGCGTCACCACACATGCTGGTGAACACGTTGACACTAAACTAATTTATATACTTAACTGTTCCCTTAGATATCTTAAGGCTCGGACCATCGTGGAGTAGGAAATAACTAAGTTCTGAAATTATGAATAACTATTACAAACTCAAACTCAACTCGAAACCGCTCAGCAAAACACCGCAGCGTTCGAGCAATTAGCAACTACCAATATACACAATATTATTCCCCACTCTAATACTACTTAGATCCGACCCAACGTGGTGGAGGAATAACCAGGCGTGGTGTCATGTGCCCACTGTATACCCACATATGAAAAGATCCAGACAAACGTATACGATAGCCTGAGGGCCATCGATTAACTTTGTGTATAAAGTTCTAGGGATACATAATCCCATATAAGCATTTGTAAGACTTGTTAAAAGAGTTACAAAAGTTCGACCATTTTCACTCTTGTAAAGACTTTAAATGTATTAACCTTTGTTATGGTTAGTGTGTCTCACTGATTTATGCTTGTTTGTTACCTCGGACCTATAGTACGAAAATAACCTTTTACAAATAACTAGATCAACAATCTATCTTTAGACCTTTTCTCTATTTGCATAACCTTCACCTTGATAATAATTGCTTTATAAAATATGTGGACCTTTAGTCCCCTTTTTGTTTATTATTCATGTGCTACGTTTCTTCATGAAGAAGAAACGTATATATCGGGTTTCTTATTCGAGAAAAAACATTATAAAAACTTTATATTATAAAGAAATAATATTTTAACTAACCCTTATCTTATAAAAATAAGTATTTTAACTTATATATGATCAAGGTTTGGGCTATACCCACGACTAGGGTCTAAACCATAAATAGTAAAATAATCGAGAGCATGTAACGCCCATTAGTATTCGGTTCAAGGATTCAAAGCTTGTAAAATATGTATATTTCTCGGGATTTAACCGACATTTTTCCGAAACCTTCTCGTCATCCCGGTACGTTAAAACATTTAACTTTTCCACCAACATGTTAATTCTTTAAAATTTGAAGGGCTAGATGTGAAAAAATGTTATAACATAAACCAAACCCTAACCCCATTCCCCCCTCCTTGTCCGATCGGCGTATTGAAGGCCCCCCCCCCACCCCTGCGATTTTCTTCTTTCCAGCCAAGGTTTGAGCATAAAACATCAATTGAAGGTTAGTTCTACGATTCCCCAAGTCTTTTACACCTTCATTGATCTTTATATCACGCGTATTGATCGTTAAATTGCTTGTTGTAGGCTTACCGGGTGGCTGTCAATTCTAACCTTTTCGGGACTGTTTTGGTTGAGGATTCTAACCTCCTAGGTATGTCTAGTATATCATACTTAAAAATCATGTTCATTGGTGCTCGTTAGATTGGTCAACTAGTTGTAGTTTGAAAGATTGTGTTCGGTTGACTAGAATTGTTGATTATTGCGTTTAACGCGAGGGTTGAAGTGATTAATGACCAATTCAGCTCGAGTGAACTTGGTTTGATGTACGGGCTGTTGAAAAAGCATTTTTATAAGTTATGGGGCTGAATTGGTTGTCGGTTACTCAAACGGGTCGGTACAACACGCAATTGAGTTTATTGAATAGTTGGTGCGTTGTACTTGCGAGTTACCGACCCATTTGACTCGTGTAGCGTCGTGTGGACTTGTTGGCTGTGAATTTATCATATTGGGTCCATACGGGGCTGAGTTGGATGTTAATGGCCTAAACGACTCTTAAACGCGCGTGTTAGTGTCACTTAGTGCTTCCGGGGGTAAATTGGGAATTCTTTATTCGCGGGAGTATCTAAGGGTCATGTGTAACGCCCGTTAACTCCGGTTCTAAGAGTTAAAGCTTGTAGAGTATGTATACTTCTTGGGATTTATCCGACATTTCTCGGAAGCCCTTACGTCATCTTGGTACGTTAAACCATTTAACTTTTCTGCCATAATGCCTTATACTTCAATTTGGAGGGACTTGGATGTAACTATTTTTATTATATCATAAAACTAATTAATCTAACCCTAAAACCCTCTCTAGCGCCGATCGGACTCAAGAACCCCCCCCCCCTTGCGCCAAAATCTTCTGTCCAGCCAGGTTTCAGCAGTGAAAACTCCAATTCCAGGTCGGTTTTATGATTTCCCATGTCTCTTACACGTTAATTGACCTTTATATTGCGCGTATTGATCGAAAAACGTCTTGTTGTAGGCTAACCGGGTAGCTGTCCAATTAAGCTTTTTCGGGACTGTTTTGAGTGATGTTTTTGCATCCAAATCCTCCTAGGTATGTGTAGTACATCATACTTAAAAACCATATTCGTTGAAGGTGTTTAGGTCGGTCAATCGATTTTAGTTCGAAAACTAGGGTTTATCGGGTGTAGAATCGTCAGTTGTTGAGTTTGATGCATTAATCGATTGAATGACCAACCGAATCAGTTTGTACATCCCTAGGGGGGTTTAAGGGCTGTGGGAAAATTATTTTTTTGGAACTCGGGGCTGTTTAGGTTGGTGATTAGTTAATCGAGTCGGTTGTGCGCAAATTGTCATATAAACATTAAAGTGAGTGTTGTAAAAAGGAACCGTCAACCCTATCAACTCGGGTGACATAATTATGATGTATGAAAGGGGTTAAGATGGGAATTTGGTCCATTTGGGGCTGATTTGTTTGACAATTGGTTTTAAGATTTAGTACGCGCATATTCGACTCGATTTGCATACCGACGAGTGAGTTGTGCATCATGGTTAGCCCTGGCCATGATCGTAGGGTGGATTTCGTTAATTGAAAGGCTTTAGGGGCTGAGGTAAAATAAAAGAGTATGGGTTAGGCCTCGGGCCAAATTGTTGGGCTTGAACGGCCCGTTAGGCAAGTGTTTTCTTACGGTCTAATTAGTAACGCGTTGTGTACAATTTACAGGCCCTTACTTGTGAGTGTGCACTTAGAGATTTCCTAGCTCGTTGCTGGTGTTTGGTTAATCTCAGGTGAGTTCATGATGCCCCTTTTTAATCTCTTAAACTTTGGGCTAGCATGCACACCTAAGTGTTTTTCTTACTTGATGAAATGTTTTGAACGATTTTATATAGGCTTGCTAGTATATGGTAGGCCTTGGGATGTTAAAATATATATACATATATACATTATTGTTTGGCCTCTATTTGGCAGAGTTGTAGTCGTTTCGACTACGGATGTTGCGTATGCCTACTTTGTGTTTGCATGCATGGATGTTACGTGTTTGGGTTGTACGTTTGCTCAACCCTGAATGTTATACGTGGATGTTATATATATATATATATATATATATATATATATATATATATATTGTTATATATATAGGGATGTACTTGAAAGGATGTTTATATGTATATCTTTGTATATGTATGTATGAGAATGTTTACTCTTCGGTAACGATGACTTAATAGATTGCTTCACTCGGTGGTTACCCTAGCAAGTACATTGTATGATCAGAGGGAGAAGTTACCGCCGGCCGAGACGAGGAAGACATGGAACTCAAATTCGTATGGTAAGCGGCCCGGGGGAAACAATTTTAATTTGTCTAAAAAGAGAGTAAAGACTGAGCCTTCAGAATTTAAGAGGGATGCGGGGGTTGGAAATTGCAAGAAGTGTGAGAGACCGCATAAGGGGGAATGTAAGAGTGGGTCTGGTTCTTGTTTCCGATGTGATAAGGTTGGACACCCCCATTTCGAGTGTCTGACGTTGACTTGTTTCCGCTGTAAGGGTGCCGGTCACTTGGCATCGAACTGTCCTACCAGCAAGGCAGGGGGGGTCCGGTCAGGGGACTTCCTCGAGGGGGATGTGGAAGAAAAGCTGAAGGTCAGAGCGAGGGCCTTCAACATCTCCAAGAGAAAGGCGAAGGACGACGCCGACGTTGTTTCAGGTACTTTTTCCTTATTCATCTTTTATTCCACCGTTATAATTTTTCATTCCTTTGGAATAGTATGTGATGATCATATAGCTAAGCAGTAGTGTAATATTATCCCATGTGCCTTTTTATTTGATGAATTGCATGCATCGGTCTTATTTGATTCGGGTGCCCGTAGAAGTTTTGTATCTACCGCTTTATGTTCCTCGTTGAATAAATCACCCGAGCGCGTACTCGATGTGTTTGAGGTTAAGGTCGTTGTAGGAAAGTTTGTTTCCGTGTCTTAGGCTATTCAGGGTTGTTCCATCGAGTTGTCTGGGTATAGATTTCCGGTGTGGTTGTACTTGATGCCGCTTGGCTGTTTCAATGTGGTGCTTGGGATGGATTGGCTTGCAAGTGTTGATGCTCAGATCGTTCGTGGTCAGAAATTTGTACAACTAAGGGCCCCAGATGGGACCCAAATTATGGTCTTCGGTGATTGGAATGGTGCGACGCCACATATCATATCCATGCTTAAGGCGGGAAAGTTGATGCAGCGAGGGTGCGGGGCATATCTAACGTATGTTATAAACGTGAATACCGAGGTGGATACCGTCGGTTATGTTCCTATTGTTCGGGATTTCCCGGATGTATTTCCAGATAATTTGTCAGATGTGCCGCCGGATCGCGAGGTCGAGTTCAAGATAGACCTTGTACCAGGCGCCAAACCCGTTGTGTGACATCCCACATCGGTTGGGGATGAGAACTATGCCTTCTTTATAAGAAGGTGGATACCTTCCCCATCATAACATGTTTTGGGCGCTTAATGGTAGTGGATGAGAGGAGAACTCCACAATTAAGCGTGCTCAGGTGGAAGTAGTATTAGGATGGGTGAACTCTTGGGAAGTCTTCACCTGGGCAACCAAAAGCAAATCCGTGAGGCGATAGTGGTACATCCCGGCCAAAGCGGACAGTATTATGGTGCGGCGGTAGCTGGACTGTTACAGATGGTATCAGAGCCAGGGCCGGACCGGTGCTGCCAGGTCCCGCAAGGACACTGGACCCCTAAGGGGGGTGGATTGTGACATCCCACATCGGTTGGGGAGGAGAACTAAGCCTTCTTTATAAAAAGGTGGATAACGCGTTTTGGGCGCTTAATGGTAGTGGATAAGAGGAGAACTCCACAATTAAGCGTGCTCAGGTGGAAGTAGTATCAGGATGGTTGACCTCCTGGGAAGTCTTCTTCTGGGCAACGAAAAGCAAATCCGTGAGGCGATGGTGGTACATCCTGGCCAAAGTGGACAATATTATGGTGCGGCGGTAGCTGGACTGTTACACGTTGCTCGAGCCCCATACCGTCTAGCACCGAACGAAATGAAAGAACTTATGGCTCAATTGGAAGACTTGCTCGACAAGGGCTTCATTCGACAGAGCATCTCACCTTGAGGTGCCCCGGTCCTATTCGTTAAAAAGAAGGACGGTAGCATGCGGATGTGCATTGAGTACCGTGAATTGAATAAACTCACTGTTAAAAAATCGGTACCCTCTCCCAAGGATCGACGACATATTTGATCAGCTCCAAGGAGCTAGTTGGTTCTCGAAGATCGACCTTAGGTCCTAGTATCATCAGTTGAAAATTCGGGAGGAAGATATTCCTAAGACTACCTTCCGCACTCGTTATGGGCATTATGAATTCTTCGTGATGTCTTTCGGTTTAACCAATGCACCGGCTGTGTTCATGGATCTTATGAACCGGGTGTGTAGGCCGATGCTTGATCGTTCGGTTATTGTGTTCATCGACGACATTCTTGTGTATTCCAAAAGCGAATCCGATCACGCCGGTCATCTCACGGAAGTTTTAGAAGCTCTGCAAAAGAACAAGTTGTATACGAAATTTTCTAAGTGTTCCTTTTGGTTACGCGAGGTTCAGTTCTTGGGTCATGTTATTAACCCGAGTGGTATTTTGGTTGACCCTGCAAAGGTGGAAACCGTGAACGAATGGGAATCTCCTAAGTCTCCATCCAAAATTCGTAGTTTTCTGGGCTTCGCGGGGTATTACCGCCGCTTCATTCCCGACTTTTCGAAAATTGCTTCATCATTGACCAAGTTGACCAAGAAGAGCGTTAAGTTTGTTTGGGGTACTGAGCAGGAGGAGGCTTTTCTCGAGTTGAAGAACAAGTTGACGCATGCCCCGATTCTAGCTTTACCCGATGGCACTAATGATCTGGTGGTTTATTCTGATGTCTCTTACCAGGGGCTTTGGTGTGTTCTGATGCAACGAGGTCGAGTCATCGCTTATGCCTCACGGTAGTTAAAGCCTCATGAGGCGAATTATCCTACTCACGATTTGGAGCTGGCGGCGGTTTTGTTTTCGCTTAAGTTGTGGAGGCATTATTTGTACGGTGTTCCTTGCGTTATCTATACCGATCATAGGAGCTTAAAGTATTTCTTCAAACAAAAGGAATTGAATATGCGACAGCGTTGATGGTTGGAGTTGATTAAGGATTATGATCTGGAGATTATGTACCATCCCGGTAAGGCTAACGTGGTGAAATCTTAAGGATTATGAGCCGGAAGGATAGACCGAAACCTATTCGTGTGAAATCTTATCAGCTTATTCTTAAACTCGATATTTTGAGACAGATATCCAACGTCCAGAATGAAGCTTTACAGGTGAAATGGATTATGTCAGAGCGTATTTGGGGTCAAGAGAAATTGTTGGAAGGCGTCGGTGATGGAGTGAAGTATAAGGATGGGCGTCTATGGGTACCGAGGTATGGGGGATTCAGAGGTAAAATTTTGGATGAAGCACACAATCATGCTATTCCATTCATCCGGGCGCGACCAAGATGTACCAAGACCTGAAGAAGAATTATTAGTGGCCAGCGATGAAGTTTGAGGTGGCTCAGTACATGAGTAAGTGTTTGACGTGTCTGCAAGTTAATACCTGAGTGGAAGTGGGAGCACCTTACAATGGCTTTTGTGACTAAACTGCCTCGTACTCCTAGGGGTAGCTATGACATCATTTGGGTAATCGCTGATAGATTAACCAAGAGCGCTCATTTCTTGCCGATTCGAGAAACATTTAATTCTGAGCAGCTGGCCGATGGGTTTATTCATGAGATCGTTTCTAGGCACGGGGTGCCGGTATCTATTGTTTCGGATAGGGATACGCGTTTTACCTCCAAGTTTTGGAAGAAGTTTCATGAGGAGATGGGTACCAAACTTCTCATCAGTACCGCTTATCACCTGCAGACGGATGGTCAGTCCGAGAGGACCATACAGACTCTTGAGGATCTGTTGCGGGCTTGTGTTATCGATTTTGGTGGTAGTTGGGATCGTCACTTGCCGTTAGTCGAGTGCTCGTATAATAACAGTTATCACGCAACGATTGGAATACCACCATTTGAGATGTTGTATGGTAGGAGGTGTAGGACTCTAGTCTGTTGGGGTTCCATTGGTCAGAAACAGTTGGGTAGTTTGGAGGTGGTTGAGGCTACGACTGAGAAGCTCGATAAGATCAAGGCTTTTATGAAGGCCGCTCAGGATCGTCAATAGTCCTATGTGGATAAAAGGCGAAGACCTATTGTGTTTGAGGCTGGGGATCGGGTTATGTTGAAAGTTCTCCTTGGAAGGGTATTCTTCATTTTCATAAGAGGGGGAAGCTTAGTTCGAGGTTCATTGGTCCGTTCTGTATATTTTCCCGTGTTGGTGAGGTAGTGTATAGACTGGAGTTGCCCGATGAGCTCACGGGGATTTACCCTACTTTCCACGTGTCCCATTTGAGGAAATGTTTAGCTGATGAGGAGGCCCATGTGCCTCTTGATGATATTGAGCTTGATAGTAAGCTGAACTACGTTGAAGAGCCTATCGCTATTCTTGACCGTCAGGAAAGTCGTTTGAGAAATAAAGTGGTTAGTCAGGTGAAAGTGCAGTGGAGGCACCGTAGGGGTTCCGAGGCTACTTGGGAGTCCGAAGACGAGATGATGAAACTCTACCTGCAGTTGTTCCTGTCGCATCGGGATTCGGGGACGAATCCCATTGTAAGGGGGTGGACTTGTAACGCCCGTTAATTTTCGGTTCAAGGATTCGAAGCTTGTAAAGTATGTATATTTCTATGGATTTAACCGACATTTCTCGGAAACCTTCTAGTCATCCCGGTACGTTAAAACATTCAAACTTTTCCACCAAGATGTTAATTCTTTAAAATTTGAAGGGCTAGATGTGAAATATATTTATAACATAAACCAAACCCTAACCCCATTCCCCCCTCCTTGTCCAATCGACATATTGCAGCCCCCCCCCCCTGCGATTTTCTTTTTTCCAGCCAAGGTTTGATCATAAAACATCAATTGAAGGTTAGTTCTACGATTCCCCAAATCTTTTACACCTTAATTGATCGTTATATCACACGTATTGATCGTTATATTGCGTGTTGTAGGCTTACCGGTGACTGTCAATTCTAACCTTTTCGGGACTGTTTTGGTTGAGGCTTTTGCACCAAAGTCCTCCCAGGTATGTCTAGTATATCATACTTAAAATCATGTTCACTGGTGTTCGTTAGATTGGTCAACTAGTTGTAGTTTGAAAGATTGTGTTCGGTTGACTAGAATTGTTGATTGTTGTGTTTAACGCGAGGGTTGAAGTGATTAACGACCAATTCAGCTCAGGTGAACTTGGTTTGATGTACGGGGTGTTGAAAAATCATTTTTATAAGTTATGGGGCCGAATTGGTTGTCGGTTACTCAAACGGGTCGGTACAACGCGCATTGCGTTTATTGAATAGTAGATGCGTTGTACTTGCGAGTTATCGACCCATTTGACTCGTGTAGTGTCGTATGGAATTGTTGGCTGTGAATTTATCATATTGGGTCCACACGAGGCTGAGTTGGATGTTAATGGCCTAAACGACTCTTAAACGCGCGTGTTAGTGTCACCTAGTGCTTCCGGGGGTGAATTGAGAATTCTTTATTCCCGGGAGTATCTAAGGATCGTCTTGGTGTATGTAAGGCCCCGGTGGCTGTTACGGTTGAGTTTGATGAGGTCGAGGCTTTAAGTAACTCGAACCATGTTAGAACGTCTCGTAGGATAAACGAGTCCTTTCGATGTCATTAGTAATGTTTGAATGTAAACCGACAGGTGTTTGAGTTTTAGGATTACTTAGGGGTCCTCTAGCTTGTGGTGAAATCGTACCTTGTGTCAGGTGTGTTCATGATGCCCCTTTTTACTCTTTTTAAGTTTTTGGGCTAGCATGCACACCTAAGCGATTTTGCTTGATGAAACGTTTAAACTATTTTATATAGGCTTACTTGTATAGGGTAGGCCTTGGGATGATGTTATAGTATGTTGGTGTGTATTATTGTATGGCCAATAATTTTTAATGTTTATTAGTCGTTATCGACTAAGGATGTTACGTATGCCTACTTTGTGTTTGCATACGTTGGAAAAGATGTTACGTGTTTGGGTTGTACGTGTGCTCAACCGTGATGTTATTACTTGGATGTTTATATATATATATATATATATATATGATTACTTATTGATGATGATGGCCTAACTGATGTATCCCTTTTGTTTTTAAAATCATTGGAATGACTATTATGATTATTAATTATTGATGTTATTTGTTAAAACTTGAACTCACTCAGCTCAAGCTGACTTTGTGTGCATGTTAGTGTGAGTTTCAGGTTAGGAGGAGGATGCCTTACCGCTTGGACGTGTAGGAAACTACTTGGACGGTGAAGGGCATACGTGGATGGAAGATTTAAATATTGAACATTTCTTTTTAAAAGTTTTATCAAATACATTTAAATTGGTTTTGGGAACTTATTTTATTAACTATGGTTTTCCGCTGAATTATACTCTGAATTGGTTGTTTTAATGGAATGAACTGTTTTCAAGTTTAAGTATTTTTATAAGTATTATGGATGAATGCCAACTGTAGTATTCCCGGGATTCGGGGTCTTAAAGAGGAGAACCCCTATCTTGTATGGATACTTTAAGAAATTCCTAAGCTTTACGCGGGTAAACACTCTGAATTATCGTTGGGTATTAAGAAGGAATAAACCAATAGAATTTCTAATCAATGCACGTACTTCAAGAAAACGAAAACGTCGGATCGTTGGGGGCGTGGCACGAACTTCTAGGTAATGTGTGTGTATGTTAGGTGTGAGAGATGAATGGGGTTTCACCCCGTGGACTCTATTTATCGGAAACGTTTTGGGTTTCTTCACGTAGCGTGAAGAATTTCTGCCTTGGTCGTTCGCGTAGCGCTAAGGACAAACGAAACGCCTTTGAATATTTTATTCCGTCGAGTATTGCGACGGATCTTGGGTTGGCCGCCGTGTTGTGCGACGCCGCCCACTAGGCCTTGTGTGTCGACACCTAGACCAACCACGTGTCGCCACGTGGTTGGACACGCGTCATGCTGACTTCATGACTACTTCGCGTAGCGCAAAGATTGGATGGATGGGATTTTCCCGTAGCGCGACACCGCCCATTCTTGGGTTTTGTGCTGATTCCTTCGCGTATCACAAAGGGTTTTATTCAGATCCTTCGCGCAGCGCGAAGGGTCCAAATTTTCATAATTTTCATTTTTAATTCCTTGACTTTTGAAATTGACATTTTTGGCCCAAAAATTTAAAGATGTTACATATGAATTACATGTTGAAGACTTACTGTGATAAACTCAACTACCATGTTTTCTCAAACAGTAACAGTTCAAGAGGTGCTACATCAAAAATTTGATATGAAATTAATTATGCGTTTATAAACGAACTGAGGAATCTAAATTTTCGTATCGAATGCATTCATGATATGCATTAGGATCCAATAACGTTTGAAGGGTTTACTTGAAAATTTTGATCATAACTATTTAGTTTTTAAATAAGGACTACAGTACAATTAATAGGGGTTCCTGAATTGATGTTCAATTCAATAACTATATTTCTTTGCTCCAGTTTAAGTTTAAAACTAAAATGAGTGTCCACTCCTGTTAGACTTATCTAATACTCATAATAAATGATTACTCAACCAAGTGTAAGAATGCAAGAATGAATATATGTTATGTGTATTTGTTTATATGGCCATCATTATCATTTATATTATAACTAGTACACAACCTGCGCATTACGGCAGGTGCATTGATACACGTTAACCTGTGCGCCTTGATGGGACGTTGATATAACATAATGTTACTAAAGTTTGTACCACATTATGATTCGTCTGGTTTTAAAAAAAGGTATACCGAAATGTTATAAAATAAGTAGGTATCTATGCAAACTTAAGTTGTCGTGAAGAAAAAAATATATATTATATATGACTCATGTGTCTCATTGGGTGAGCTCTGTATTAAATAAAATTTATGTCGAATCGTACGTAGAAACATTGACGCGCGTTTGTATTCGAAAATTAAAGTAGCATTACTTGTGAAAAAAAAAAGTTAAAATATATTTATTAACCGCTATTGGTGCCGCACAAAACTAATACTGAAATGTAAATATAAATAAGTGCATTGCGATGGTTAATTGGAATTTAAGAAACATAAAAATTTAAATTTAAATATAAAAAATGTCAAATACCAATTATAGAAATAAATAATGCAAAATAAAACATAAAAATGTATTAAAATCATTTTGTATACAGAGAGACATAAACTAACATCAAAATCAAAGTTGAAAGCAAATTAACTTGTAACTAACTACTTTGAAAATTGAGATGTTATGTACACATATAATAAAACTAATTACTTTCTCTCATTAATAGTAAATTATGTGAGATAACTAACATATTTTTTTAATATATATATTATAGATCAAAATAATTAAATTATACTTTATTGATGGACCATATGTCCCTTATTGATTAATAAAGAGTTTTCCTTAGGTGCATATAAATATATGGGAAGAATAATTAACATCATAACCTAAAACCTAAACACACACTAAGATTTTAGTGTGCCTGTCTCTCTCTCTCTCTCTCATATGGTTTTCTCAATAACCCTAATCCACATTATTAACATAAATCCTATAGAGGAACTCGACCTTACTTACATTCATGTCGTCTGGATCATACTCCTTATCCGTGACTACTCTCTCTGTTGTAACATGTATGCTTTAGTTATAGGTTTATCGTATTATTCATGTTTTCCATTACTAACGTGAAAAACTTATCTAATATAAAGCGCTAAAAAGTTTATGTGGTGTCAACACCCCTGCCTCATCTAAACTACCTCACTGGTTTGTTCTTTTATATTAAGTCTTGAGGTTTATCTTTCTTAATTTACTTGAACCCTTGTTTTTGGGTTCTCATATCAACCACTTGGATTAGGAATTATTGGCAGAATTTTAATCAAGGTTAATTTTGTTTGACTAAATGTTCTAAAGTTTGATCATAACTTTTTTTTTAATTAAGAATTTAGTTTTTAAACATTAAACTGTGGTAAAAGGCTTTTTTTTTTCTCTTTATGTAAATTTTAACTTTGATATACCTTTCGACGTGAATTTTAGTCAAAAAGAGATAATTTAAAGCACTTCACACTTTTGTTTTTATATAAAGTGCTTTTACATTTAGCAACGTTATTCTTTTTATCGAAAATTTTGATATCCGTTTCGACGTAAATTTTAATCAAGGTTTTGTTTTTATATAAAGTGCCGCAAATTCCGCTTCTTATTTTATTTGTTGTGGCCGTCTTTTTATACACGTGTCAAAAAAATTATATTTTAAAAGCGTTACAAAGTCTCCGTGACGTCAACACCCTTGCCTCATCTAAACTACTTCATTGGTTTGTTTTTTTATATTAAGTCTCGTGGTTTATCTTTCTTAGTTTATTTTTTACTTACTTATTTTTTATTAAAAGTTTAAATTAGTTTTAAACCGCTCTTACCAATCGTTTCGACATTTTTAATCAAAACATAACCGTACAAGTCATCTAAACTACTGCATGTTTTTTTCCTTTATTAGTATTGTTTGTCCTGGCTTATCCATATTGTATTATTCGTTGCAACAATATACTATATATCAACGTCTTAACATAAATTTTATTCTAAATCGAGCGTTATAGATTGTTCACCATCCACACTCCCGAGGCCTGCTAACCAAACAAGTTTGAAGATGCCATCTATCTTGCTTTTAATTTTTGAATCTTTGTTTTTTCAGAAGATTTAATCACAACCCTTGTACTATAGTTAATGTACGCCTTTATTATTATTATTATTATTATTATTATTATTATTATTATTTAATAGGATCGTCTTTATCTGATGATTTCCGTTTGTTAACTTAGAAAAGAATAAATATGTTATTACATTAACCCTTTTTTACATTTCAACATAAAATTTTATTACGAATGAAATTGTATTCAAAATAGATGATCTCCTTAGTATCGAAAGCCATATTTAGTGCTGGAACTATGATGAACCAAAATGATAGCGATCAAGCAACAATGGTATGGGCGTCAGTATTATCTGAACACGTATCGATATTCGTTTTTATTTTTAAGGTTTCTGAATGATGTAAAACACGTGTCAGTATCTTCTTTAATAACTTGTGTTTGCTAACTTCTTTTATAAACACTATATATGTGGTTATTATTAAAAATCGAGTTGTATTAGAAAAAGTAAATCTTTTTTTAGTATCGTAAATTATATCTAGAGTGCAAGTAGCAAACCGGTAAAGTAACGTACCAAATTGATACAGACCGAACAACGTCAGTAGCGGTTTAAATACTATCCGAGCAGATACTAGCCAATATTCAATGTTATAGTTTTCTATCATTTCAAGCATGTGCTTGTCACACCCCAACCTAAGTCAGAAATGTCAGAACGTGAGCATGATTGTTCACAGCCCGAAGATACTATCATAAATAAAATGTGACAATATTTATTTAATTATTTTATTTCAAGCAGTACACACAGTTTTACAAATATGACAAAATAATCCAATTAAATGAATATAAACATAAGTAATGATTGTCTTCATTAATACCTAAAGTCTTGTCTAAGTGTCCTTTTCACGTTAAACTTCAATTCAAAGCAACCTGCATATGCGTAGAAAATAAAAGAGTTTGTCAACAACACATGTTGAGTGAGATGATCATCAATTTTGACACAACAATAATATTTGATAAATAAATAATACATGATAAATGTATTATACACGCAAACAAACATATGTGGTGATAATCAATCAAACCATAACAAACCATATACAGACCAAAGACTTGCTAGTGTGCCATTGAATCGTTGCCAAGCGAATCGGGCTTTGATTACAGTGACTGAGATTGTCGGTTTACCTTCGCCAAGCGAATCGGGCTCTGGTTACTAAGACGGTCGTATGATCATACTATAATGAGAGTGTCACACCCCGACTAGCACAAACGGAAGCGTAAAACGGAAATGTAGCAGACACCTCTGGTATCAACAACATTGTTTATAAAGAAACATTACAAACTAATTTACATTATATTACATTGATTTATCTTTGTGTTTAAACTAGGTGTTACAACAAAATACGTTCGTTAAACTATTCTATTCGTACTAATAACCTTGCGTCTATTCACATAGCATCCAGCACGTTCCACAATAGATAGCACGACATCACTTTATTCCAACTTTGGTAATCCTGAAAAGCAGTTTAAAATGGGTCAACTACTGGAGTTGGTGAGTTTCACGAGTTTCAAGAAAACAGTTATGAATATTCACAAGTTAACACTTGTAATCATGATATAAGTATGTATGTATGTATGTAAATGATGTAATTATACTAAGCTACAGTGAAGCCTTGACTGTATGTGCTACGTGCATCCATTTCCCACGCTCAATCAACCACTGTGGCTCCCCTTCCGCCCACAACATGCTCCGGTAGCTATGTCTAACACTATATAGCCTGTATATATAAATATGGTCATGTGCAAACGGCGCTATGTGACACGGCAACCAGGCCGATTCCATTTGGGTTTGTCAAACCAATAGTACTATTCACAAGCCACCGGCTCGAGGTTAAACACTGTGATCGTGGGGACTTTCGTGTATTAGCACATAGATAACTCACATCATTACAAGTGTCAGATATGTATACGCAATCAAACATGCTTTTCACCCCCAAAAAGTTCGTAAAACTGTTTAAAGAGTGGGGTCATGAAACTCACTGTTTAGTAGGTAATCAGCATTGTGTCAGCTCGTGGTTTGCCTGATTTGCTATCACTAGTTCCTAAAATCAATATTATAATAATATTAATATTTTAATATTATTATAATCTCAATACTAAACTGGGTATAGCCAGAACGCCTAGAAAGTGGCAATAGGCTTAGGTTGTGATGTTGTTCAATGTCTAATACTTAAAACTGAACTTGGCTCAGTTTCCCCGTTTTCTCATCTGGCCAAGTTGTCCGTTTACAGGTTTAGAAAATAGTTATGGGGAAATAAGCTTGGGTAAATGTGTTGGTTAATACAAAGATTAAGTTATAAATAAATATCACACATTGGGGTTTTGAATTCGCTACAGGGCCCGTTTCCGTTTATTCGGTTTGATTTGAGGATAAACGCGTACAATCTATCCAGTTTGTCCAGGTTTCTCACAAAAAGGTTCTTTTTTACTTAATTAATCCAAAAATATGATTTTTGATCACTCCTGGTGTTCTGATATTCCTACAGATTCGTTAATCACGAACTTGCCGGTTTTTATCAAAATTGAGTTTGTTTAATCTTCAAATTAGCATAATTAATTAACCGTTAATCATTAAATTATGAAATTTTAGTCACTTATCAAATAAAATATTTAGATTTTTATAAAAGTATTTTTAGAATTATTTACTGGTTCATTAATTTATAAAAATTCATTTTTTCTCCTATATTTAGCCTGAAAATTGTCCGTTTATCCCAAACGATTTCCAAAAATTCCTGAATGCTCAAATTATGTCCCAAAAAAATTTGTATCATTTTCAGAATGTAATAACATTGATCAATATTCTTTTCGGGCCAAATTCGGCTATAAAAATTCATACGAATGCATTTACACAAAACACACTTAGGCTTTTCCAAATGATTCCAAAATTCATATGTGATCAAAATACACCAAATCTGAGGTCCCCAAAAAATTTTATAACTTTTCAAGCATTTTAACTATTTTTCCCAAATAAACGTCCCAATTCGGTAATAAATTCTCCAAATATTCTCAGATGGTCAAAAAACTACCAAATTTTAACAGGGACTCAATGACATGGTCCTTGATAACCCTACAAAATTTCAAGACCTAAAAATATTCACATCATAACCTTAACCTAAGGAGCCCGTAAACGAGTGTTTCGGCAT
This sequence comes from Bidens hawaiensis, assembly GCF_021521415.1. Taxonomy (NCBI): domain Eukaryota; kingdom Viridiplantae; phylum Streptophyta; class Magnoliopsida; order Asterales; family Asteraceae; genus Bidens; species Bidens hawaiensis. Next base: position 59,894 of record NW_027496733.1, read on the forward strand.
TACCTTAGCGGTTTTGGTTCGTTTCCGCCTTTCTAATCAAAGTTTCAAGCTCTTTTGCTTCTATGTAGGCTAGATAAAAGTCCTATAACATAAACCAATCAATTTTTCATCTAAATAACAGCCCTTGACTTAGGGTTTCGGCTAGTGCACAAAAACGAACTTTTGAACCGTAAAAATGCCGTTTCAACCCTCTAATCCGTGTTTATGGCCAAAAAAACTATCAAACCAGGTTCCTTACCATGTTATGATCAAAAATTGTTTATGAACCATTTTTAGGATTTTTACATGGTTAGGAATGATTTTTAGCAATTAAACTATGTTTATATAATATTAAACATGATTAATCTATGAATTAAATGAAAAAAAAAAAGAAAGTCATCTTGGGTTTTTATGAAGGCTGACGAGTAATAGGTGTGTATCTCCAGAATTTTAGCTAAGATAACTTCAAAATATCTTGTGGCCTTAAAAAAATGAAAACGTAGCTTAAGGTTGGGGGTAAACCCCTTGGCGGTCACAAGCTTGCCCCCCCCTGGGCTTAAATTTAATTTACTTGTCTTGATTTGCGTGCCAAAACATGAGATGTCAAGTCCAAATTTATTTTGAGTTCGGTTTTTGGTGCGAAAAATTTACCGGATACGACAATTGGTGCGAAAACAATCATTTTTTGGTCATTTTTGTATAAAATTATAAAAACATACTATACGTTTGTAAAAATCGAAAATATTTTCACGGATCGCTTAAAACATTTCAAATAAGTGTTTGGTAAGTCTTCTTCGACTTAACGGATGATACAATGCTTGATTTGTAACTATCTTTCGCGTTTAAATCTATAGTGGATAGTTAAAGAGCATGTTTTCGTTTAACTTGTTTGCTATTGAACTAAGGCCATATTACTAATATATTAGCTTATATTAAACGTATATCACTTATAGATGCCCCCCCGGGATATCTAGGTCATAACCAGACCCGTTCGGTTAATCGTTAGATCATTACATAATACGCGTTTATTTGCTTAATCGATAAATACGTACTGAGGTGTACCTTGTTTTGGCTCAAATGTCACAGAGAGTATGTTGGACCACTCCGAATGCGATAAAGTACACAGTTAAACAAGTAGCAATTAGCAAATAGCATTTAATTGATATACACATAATGATTATGTTTGCGAGTTTGCGTATATATATATATATGATAGAAAAATATACTAAGTACACATATGTACCCAAAACATTTGAATACAGTATATAAAAAGGGGAATGATCAAACTCACCTTAGATTAAAGGCAAGTGATTAATAAATATGATAAACGAACTAAGATTTAAACAAGTTATCCACTAACACGTCAAACGAAATAAACAATCAGAACCTGAAACTTTGATATATGATAATATAAGTAAAAACGAACTCGTTACCGCTGGAATCAATCCAAACGGTTGTTTAGAACTCAAGTTATGTTAGATTTAAGATTTGAGCGAGCTTGTATTGAACAGAACCGAACAGCGAGTCGGAAGTCGGGTTTGATCAGTAGCCTTAAATTTCATTCTTAGAATAAAAGTCTTCTGGACCAAATGTTGAATCCGATCTGAAGTATGAGACAACATAAAGTCAAAAAAAGGTTCGTTTTTACTTAATTAATCTAAAAATATGATTTTTGATCACTCCTGGTGTTCTGATATTCTTGCAGATTCGTTAATCACGAACGTGCCGATTTTTATCAGAATTGAGTTTGTTTAATTTTCAAATTAGCATAGTTAATTAACCGTTAATCATTAAATTACGAAAATTTAGTCACATATTAAATAAAATATGTAGTTTTTATAAAAATATTTCGGGAATTGTTTAATGGTTTATTAATTTATAAAAATTCATTTTTTCTCCTATATTTAGCCTGAAAATCGTCCGTTTATCCCAAACGATTTCCAAAAATTCCACAAAATTCCTAAATACTCAAACTATGTCCCAAAACAATCTGTATCATTTCTAGAATGTAACAACCTTGGTCAATATTCTTTTCGGGCCAAATTCGGCTATAAAAATTCATACGAAAGCATTTACACAAAACACACTTAGGCTTTTCCAAATGATTCCAAAATTCATATGTGATCAAAATACATTAAATCTGAGTTCCCCAAAAAATTTCATAAATTTTTCAAGCATTTTAACTATTTTTCCCAAATAAACGTCCCAATTCGGTAATAAATTCTCCAAATATTCTCAGATGGTCGAAAAACTACCAAATTTTAACAGGGACTCAATGACATGGTCCCTGATATTCCTACAAAATTTCAAGACCTAACAATATGCACATCACAACCTTAACCTAAGGAGCCCATAAACGAGTGTTTCGGCATTACCTTAGCGGTTTTGGTTCGTTTCCGCCTTTCTAATCAAGGTTTCAAGCTCTTTTGCTTCTATGTAGGCTAGATAAAAGTACTATAACATAAACCAAGCAATTTTTCATCAAAATAACAGCCCTTGACTTAGGGTTTCGGCTAGTGCACAAAAACGAACTTTTGAACCGTAAAAATGCCGTTTCAACCCTCTAATCCGTGTTTATGGCCAAAAAAGCTATCAAACCAGGTTCCTTACCATCTTATGATCAAAAAATGTTTATGAACCATTTTTAGAATTTTTACATGGTTAGGAATGATTTTTAGCAATTAAACTATGTGTATATAATATTAAACATGATTAATCTATGAATTAAATGGAAAAAAAAGAAAGTAATCTTGGGTTTTTATGAAGGCTGACGAGTAAATAGGTGTGTATCTCCAGAATTTTAGCTAAGATAACTTCAAAATATCTTGTGGCCTTAAAAAAATGAAAACGTAGCTTAAGGTTGGGGGGTAAACCCCTTGGCGGTCGCAAGCTTTGCCCCCCCCCCCCCCTTGGGCTTAAATTTTATTTTACTTGTCTTGATTTGCGTGCCAAAATGTGAGATGTCAAGTCCAAATTTATTTTGAGTTCGGTTTTTTGTGCGAAAAATTTACCGGATACGACAATTTGTGCGAAAACAATTGTTTTTTGGTCATTTTTGTATAAATTTATAAAAACATACTATACGTTTGTAAAAATCGAAAATATTTTCGCAGATCGCTTAAAACATTTCAAATAAGTGATTGGTAAGTCTTTTCCGGCTTAACGGATGATACAATGCTTGATTTGTAACTATCTTTCGCGTTTAAATCTATAGTGGGTAGTTAAACGAGCATGTTTTCGTTTAACTTGTTTGCTATTGAACTAAGGCCATATTACTAATATATTAGCTTATATTAAACATATATCGCCTATAGATGGCTCCCCGGGATATCTGGGTCATACCCAGACCCGTTCGGTTAATCGTTAGATCGTTACGTAATACGCGTTTATTTGCTTAATCGATAAATACGTACTGAGGTGTACCTTGTTTTGGCTCAAATGTCACAGAGAGTATGTTGGACCTCTCCGAATGCGATAAAGTACACCGTTAAACAAGTAGCAATTAGCAAATAGCATTTAATTGATATACACACAATGATTATGTTTGTGAGTTTGCGTATATATATATGATAGAAAAATATACTAAGTACACATATGTCCCCAAAACATTTGAATACAGTATATAAAAAGGGGAATGATCAAACTCACCTTAGATTAAAGGCAAGTGATTAATAAATATGATAAACGAACTAAGATTTAAACAAGTCATCCACTAACACGTCAAACGAAATAAACAATCAGAACCTGAAATTTTGATATATGATAATATAAATAAAAACGAACTCGTTACCGCTGGAATCAATCCAAACGGTTGTTTAGAACTCAAGTTATGTTAGATTTAAGATTTAAGCGAGCTTGTACTGAACAGAACTGAACAGCGAGTCGGAAGTCGGGTTTGATCAGTAGCCTTAAATTTCATTCATAGAATAAAAGTCTTCTGGACCAAATGTTGAATCCGACCAGAAGTATGAGACAACATAAAGTCAAACTTGTTAAATGTTTTGCCTTTTAATGAGTTTTAATGAAATTGACCGGTCAACACCCTTTAACCACCGAAATTTATTGAAGGTTATTGACTAGGGAATATCTATGAACGATTTCACAGAAGAAAACTTACTCGGATAAGGCTTGAATCGATGGGAAACGGAAGTCAAAGGTGCAAGTTTAAGAAAAGTCAAACCGTATAAGCTTGTATCTTCAATAATAATGCAAAAACCGAAGAAGAGGAAGTATGGAAGAGGTAGTGACGGCTAGGGTTAATATATTAGGGTATGAGGAAAGTTTGTGACAGAGAATATGAGGCTTGTTTATATAGGAAACACTAAAACGAACTATTATGGCTATTTACTCGTTTAAGAAACCGAATGGGCCTTTAATGATCAAATCGACATTATAATCACTAAAATTCGTTCTTAAACAAGGGGTAATGTATATGACATGTATATAAGCTATGTTTGTTTTCTTGGAGCTTAAAACACTCGATTATGTTCTAAAATAAGCAATTTCGGGCCAAAAACGAACTAGGAAACGTATTACGCATAGATGATCTGCACAAGACTCCCACCGCGGCGCGCGACGGCAAGTGTGAAGCTGGCCACGCGGTGCTCTTGTGAACAAAGGGAAGAGTTTCATTTTTTTACACATTTAGCCCTTGAAGTTTATTAATTGGTCAATTATTGAATTTTTAATGAAATAAATAAGGAATGAACGTTATATAAAGTATGAGGGGTAGAAGTGAATATTAGAAACTTAAATACTTATAAATTTTTGATTTTCATTAATAGTAAAGATCTAAAAATATTCCGGGTCGGATTAAACATACACGAATATGGGTTTAAAAAATCCGAGATATTACAGTGCTAATACCATTTTGAGGATATCATGACTTTATTTCTGAATTATTCGAGAGTACTTTTATGGAACTAAATCATTGTAAACAAACTTTTTTACTTCGTTTAGACGTGTTTTTTTTACCGATTTGAACCAATATTGCCATAATGACATTGGTAGCATTAGCGGTATTTTTATGTTTTTTTTCTCTTTTTTAATAGGAGTCGGTTCTGTATTCATTTTTATTACATGTACCAAAACGGTCTTGTACCGCAATGAAGTAGTAATTTTGTTGCGTGCACCTTTATATTTATAACTTCCTTTGATTATATTTGATATTGTTAACTACATTTCAGTTTTTATATCGAAATCTCGCCTCAACCCTGGGTAACTTCCACGAGTTCGTTTACAAATTGTAACCTTGCTGCACATTGTATAGTTTATTGTTTATTATGTTTGATTCTTTCTTTTTAATTTCAAACTATAAACCAGGCTGAATATGGATACTTTAGAGCATTCACATGCTATCCTTTATTTAATTGAATGTGAGAGAGAAAATATAGTAATTTTGGATTTAATGATAGGGGAAGGGATGATAATGTGAGAGAAAATATAGTGATTTTTAAAGCATTCACATCCCATTCACCATCTCTAAATTCAAAATTATATTAAATAACAATACATTTTCTCTCTTCTTTTCAATTAAATAATATTTTTTGTACCTTTATAGTTAACTTTTCTCTCTCTTTCACACACAACTATTTTCAAAAAATATAAAAATTATATGGGGAGAATAGTAGCTTTTCAAATATACAGAAAATCATTGCATTTTCTCTCTAATATACTCACAACACCCTAAACCACTCCCTAAATTATAAAAGGAAAATTCTGAAATAATCCAAAGGAAGAGAGAGTATGAAAATAGTCCTTGAAATTTTCAACTTACCAAAACAATCCAAGTAAATCTATCAGATCCGCCGCATTGGTATTCTAAAAGATGGATTTCAACGGCTACTAAGATTCTGAAAAATGTAACTTACTTTACTTACCACGTGGCTTTTTCCTTCAAATAGACCTGATTGTTTTTGTTTGAAAAACATCTCATATAAACCATCTCCCGCGTGACCTTTGATCTTATTTTCATCTCTTACGTGAGATTTTAAAAAAATATGAATTTTGTGTTTTATTGAAATTCATCTGGTCAGATGAATTTCAACTACATTTCGTCTTCGGGGATGATTTGTCTCTTAAGTTTCTATCTCACCATATACCAAATCATATAACACAAATCTTAAAACCATAAACCAAACCAAATCTTAAAACCATTGTTCTTATGCGTTCCTGAAAACCCATATTCAAATTCCGTAAATGGATTCATCAACTGCTGCTAAAGTTTTCCCCGATAACATCAGTTCCCCGCCTAAACATTTTAGCAATTGCAAAATCCAGATTCTGATTGTTGGTCACCAAACATTGATAAGTTCTATAATCATGGATACCGCTTGTTTTGTTCTTCTCATTTACTTAACGGAATGAAACTTGGTCCAAAGTTTTGGGGTCGTGTTTTTGGTCGTGAATCTGATGGCTATCTCAAGCCTTGTGTAATTCTGAATTTGATATGTTAATCATAAAGTAGTTTGTATTTAGTTTAAATTAGTTGTGAATTGCAATGAATATTTTATTTGTTAAATTTTTTTCAGCATGTACATGATTAGGTTACGTATCTCATACTTAATCGATTGGAAGCTTTTCATAGTTTTACATTGCCGACAGAGGTTTTTCGTTGGTCGGTTCTTCCTCCATGTTTTACAGAAGCACCAGACTCTATTGATCCGATTCTTGTTAACGGCGAGGATACGAGATATCCTCCATTGTGGAACGTATATGTTGTAAGTTTAAATTTTTTTGGTAAAATTTTTGTTTTTTATAATTATTTAATATTACTTGTTTTTGGTATTATTTAGTCACTAATTAGTTTTATTTCATAATAAAAATCAGGTTTTCGTTCCAATTTGTGTTGAAGAAATAGTTTGGTATGTTATGAAAATTTATATGACAACGTTTGAAATTCACGCATATTTTACTAATTCATGCGATCGGTCCGCGTGTGGAAGGTCAAAGTTTAATCACCGGCAGTTATTTGAAGCAATTCAAGTATTTGAGTCCCTTTTTGTTGCGTTGTTGGACCGTATTTCTTATTGGGAAAAAAGTGAGCGTCCAAAAGTAGATGCTATGTTCATTTGTCAAATAGATACTTGGCCCTCCAATGCTGGTGATAGTCAGGAAAATTCGAGAGTAATCCTTTGTATGTTATTATTTTCCGACCAAGAATTGCGGTATGAAGGAAGTCTTGAACAAAAATGTATTAACTACCGACGTCATATGGCAAATGAAATTTATTTCTATCGTTGTTCATAAATTATAGTTTTTTTTATTTAGTGTTTATGGATGTTTAATTACCTAATTTTGTTTATGAGTTGAATTGAACAGTAGTTGATGAAGTTTTTATTTCTATTTTTACATTTGCATTGACATTAAAAATTCAAAAGAAAAATTTGAATAACAATATTCATTCACAAGGTAAAAAAATAAAAATCATTACAAAATTACATAGATAAAAATGCAAAACGTATTGTAACAGTAGTCGGCTTGTCCGCATAATTCATGTAGGTCGAATCTAGTTTTTTGTTTACTATCCCGTTTGTTGGTAGGGGTCAGTGGGGTCAACTGTACCTAACCGCCCCCTCCTTGGGGACACTGTCGGTACCTTGAACTCTACCACCACCCCCTTGTGGACACAGAGCTCTATTTCGAGTTCACCAATTCCAACGACAAATTCATCGGCAACTGATTATAATAGTCGGGTGGCTTCCTACTCAGTTTTGACATGAAAATTTTTGTGAAGTGATATGCATGTTGTCTAACATTGTACACAACATGTTCCCTTCTCTTGGTGACTCATGTATTTATAGAAAAAGGTCAAAAAAACAAAATTAAGGAACCGACGATTTTGTGGTTTAATTCATCTAGTTCGACATTATTTGGATTGAATATGTTGTCACCGATGATTTATTTATTATAAAACATCTACACTAATATTTTTGGAATGAAACTTAGTTGTTATGTGAACCCCAGCTACCTAACCCGTTGTCAAATCCATTAGTTTTCGGTTGAAACCTATTGTAACCGAGAGTTTTCATGTATATCAGCATCAACGTCGACATTTTTAGAAGAAACTAGTTTGGTGGACCCAACCTACCTAACCTTTGTCAGATCCGATAATATTTAGTGAAAATATGTTTTAACCGAGAGTTTACGTATATGAAAGCATACGTCAACATTGTTGGGGAAAAACTAGTTTGATGGACCCAAGCTTCCTAACCCATGTCAGACCCGATATGATTAAGTTTAAGTCTATTGTGACCGATAGTTTACGTATTTAAATAAATCTACATCGACATTTTTGGGGAGAAACTAGTTTGGTGGACCTAAGCTATCTAACCCATGTCAGATCTGATATGACTTAGTTTAAATCTATTGTGACTGACTTTTTACGTATTTAAATAAACCTACATCGACATTTTTGGGAATAAACTAGTTTCGTGGACCCAAGTTACCTAACCCTATGTCAGATCCGATGATATTTAGTTGTAATTCATTGCCATCGACAGATTTGACTAGAAAGTATTACGTCGATGGTTTTGTTGTCAGATCCGATGTTAATTACGTGTATTATGTTGTCAACGAGAGATTTGAGCATAAACTAGTGTGGTGGACCAGAAACTACGATTATCTTGATTAACTTTAATTAATTAATTATCAATTAACACTCAATTGTCTTCCATAATCTTAACATTTACAAAGCGACCTTTGAACTTAGAAGCTACTTTGTTGAGTTGTATGTGTTGTTTCAATGGAGTTTGATAACGTTGTAGTTTGTTGTGGTGGTAAATGGCAAGACGTTAATGGAAGCTTCGAGTGCGTTCCACTAAATTCTAAACGAGGTGGTTTTAGTCTACCGTAAATAATTACCTATAGCAAGCTAATTGATTTAATTGAAGGTCGGTTTTAAGTTAGGTCATGTATCACAAGTATCATACAAGATGCCATCGTACATGTATCCTGTTGATATAGAGGACGAGTATGATCTATCTATCTTTTTTAAACGAATTCAGAAAAGCAACAATTCTAAAATTGTGTTCGTGTATGTAGTTGGAGAATATGATGATCGTATGTCAACAGAAAATATTGAGGATTCTATGTCCGAAAAGGAAGCTATCCCTGATATGAATTTCCCACTGATAGAGTTATTACCGGATTTGAATATACCAACTTACGATTATGGTAATTTTAGCGGCAGTGTATTGATCGAAAGTAGAAAGCTTATTGATTTAAATGTTGGGCTACCCGTAGTTGAAGTTATTAAAGAACAAAGAAGAGTTACAACTTGAGTTAGGAATGATGGCATTAACTGAGGGCTTTGAGTTCTTCACTTCCCAATCTAATAAACAATGGTTAGAAGTACATTATAGGGCAGAAGGTTGTCAATGGAGTTTGCAGCCACGTAACGTCAAAGATTCTGAAACATTTTATATAACGTCTTTTAATTAGGTCCATACATGTACATCCTCACCACCGCAATGCTAATAGAAAGGTACTTGCACATTGCATTAAGGACTTGGTTAAGGACAACTCACATAACATTAAAGGGAAAGTTATTGTCAACATTATAAATGAAAGATTCATGGCGTCATACAAATAAGCTTGGCCAGTAAAAGTTTATGCTGAGAGTTTGCTTGTGGTACCTCCGACGAGTCATTTGGCAGACTTCCAATTTATTGCCACAATTTAGAAATTTCCAATCCAAGAACCCGGAATCATATCCTCAGAGATGGCTCAAACCATTTTGAATATCATTTATTGCCATTGGTGCTGCTATAAGTAATTTATTAGTATCATTTTTCGGTTTATGTTACTACCTTGTTTTTTTAACATACTCATTGTTTACTTTTCATTTCAGATTAGAAGTTTATTAGGTTTTTGCGCCACATGATTATTATTGACGGGGCACACTTGAAATGGTGCTTCAAAGGGACAATGATTTTGGATGTGGGTATGGACGGTAAGAACAAAATTTTTCCGATTGAATTCGGTGTAGGTAAGAGTGAAAGTGGTGAATCATGGACGTGGTTTTTAACCAAACTTAGAGAGTGTCTGGTGGCCATCCCAACTTAGCAATAGTTTATGAACAAGCAAAATCAATTAAGTTAGGCATAATGCAGGCATTTCCCCTTGCGTATCAAGGTTTTTGTTGTAGGCATTTGATTGTTAACCTACGGTTACAGGGCAAAGCTCAACAACGACTATATTGGGCCACATATAAAGCATACAGGATATCCGATTTTAAGCACTGTTTTAACTTACTTTGTTCAAAACAGCAGTCTGTCAAGGATACCCTTACGAAGATTGGTTTTCGAAAGTGGGCTAGATCCTATTATCCTGCTCGTCGTTATAACATAATGACCTCAAATATTGCGGAATCTGTAAACTCTTGGTCTTTACAAGAAATAAATTATCTTATTACAAAACTAGTGGATTACTTTGTGGAACTACAAAGAAGATGGTTCATTGAAAGGCGTAAAGACGCAGGTAAAGTTTGTTTTTATATTAACAATCATGCGTTAAATAATTTAACAATTATTCTTATTAACAGAAAAATGGAGTCATTTACTCTCAAAATGGGCTGAAAGTAGAACAAGAAAAATGAAAAAATGTCGAGCGTGGAAGGTCCTGGGCATAAACAAATATCATTATAACATGGACGACGGTGGCAAACGATGCGTTGTTGGTTTGTTGAATCGAACATGTGATTGTCGCAAATGGAAAGTGTCAGGGTTACTGTGCAGGCATGTAATATCAGTTTGCAAATTTGACAAGCAGGGAATGTGGTCACTTGGCAATGGATTACTATACAAAAGAGTTTCTTGTATCTACCTATTTGGAACCCATAATTTCAATATCAAATGAATCTGAATGGGTGGTTCTGGAAAATCATGTACCTTTACTCCCCCCCCCCCCCCCCCCCGAATTTGGAGAAAAGACAAGCTAGTCGACCACGGGAAAATAAACGTATCTCGTTTCGTGGTGTGGTAACAAATCCTAGTTTTTGTACCCGATGTCATGCAACTAGTCACAAAACTGGTAAGTGTAAACAACCACTAAAATCTGAGTTATCCCTATTAAGGAAAAAGACAAAGACAAATAATGCTGCTACCAATTATGAAGTAGCCGCTGTATCAAAATCTCAAGCCATTACTGTTGATTTGAACGCTTTTTGAGCAAAAAATGGTTAACAATGTCACAGATTTGATGTCTATTTTTTGGGTTGTTAAAAGGGAGATGTGGTTAACTGTTTGGGGTTGTATTTTGAAAGGCGTATCAGTTTGTTTTAGGGTTGATAAATGGTTGTAATGAAATTATCTATGGAAGCTTGGTTATCTTTGTTTTAGGGTTTGGTTTGCATGCATGGAAATTTTTACTTGTCTAGGTAGGTGGTATGCATGCATGCAATTGCATGCTTTTGGTAAAAACTATATACATGGCCATGCATGTGGGTTGGAATGCAACTATTCAAGCAATACAATTCTAACACAATTTAAATGGTAATGAACTACTAAATATAGCCTAAAGTTATTTCACATATGGAAAAATCGGTTATTAGAAAGCAAGCATGCCCGTGTTACACAAAAACATGGGATATAAACATCTGCTTTCCCCACAATTGTCAAGAAATACTACATAACACAAAAGACCTAAACCAGCCCACACAAGCCCAGGCTAATTCTAATCTTCACCCAACTTCTGCTCCATAGATGCGTCAACATCATCAAACACCGGCTTTTCGGCTTTTCCACCGAAATTCCATTGTCGCTTCAGTCGCAACCTTAGGGTTATGTTCATCCATTTGATATAAATACTCACCCCTTGTTAAACGATCAAGAAATAGGCATACCCACCCACCACAATCGCCTAAAGGCGGATCTTGAAGAGGTACTTTCTTTGGACAGACCCTCTTAAAAGGCGGTTCGCTATATTTTCCCCCCATCTTGTATCCTTGAATTACAATCCAAGTTGGAAAATTTGCATCCAGAAACTGACAGTACTCATCTCTTTCATTCTCGACGTATCCAGGGAGACTGTTTCCAGAAACGTAATTCATACAGTGTTAGTAAACTAAATTAGTAACTACTTTAAAGAACGGCAATGGTATTTACCTATCATATATAGTCAATGACCAAGAACTCATATTAATACAAACAAGTAACCAATTTTTATGCGAGAAATTGATAGGAATGTAAAATTGTCATGATAAATTAAAATTTTGCCAACGATTGTCAAATGCGACATCCATGTTTAAAGATAGCTTATAAATTTAACACAAAGTATAAGGTTTCCTTACTTTCTCAACGCATTCTAGTATTGGAAATGGGGGCATTGTTCCATCCACAAATTTGAATTGCATGGTATGGTATTCTCTTAACACAAGTAACCATTCTGATGATAATATTGTCCAATTCGATCCCAGCGCTCTTTCAAGTAACACGTAAACCCACAGCTTTAAATTCTATTCAACATTAAATATCAAGTGGTCATACTAAATAAAAAAATAAATGATTTGAATGTTGTTAATACCTAATTACCATTGTATCCAATCAACCGCCATGCTAGGTCCCAATCAGCCTCCCCCAGAATTCAAAGTTTAGGGCTATGCCCGAGTCAATGGACGTGTAAATGAAGAAATCATTTTTGTTGGAATATTCATTGATAAGATCTTCTGAAAACTCATTTTCATCTCGTTTTACTCGGAGCATTTTCTTTAAACCACTTTTAATGGGTTTGTATGGTGATAGTAATGCCTTGGACAGCTTGTGTATTCTTTTTGTCTTTTCCTTAACCATAGGCTGCTAACAAAATAGGGGATTAAATAGAGATTACATGATTACAAATTTGTTTAACACTATTAGTGTACGCTGCTTACCACTGGGGTTACTTGTAGAGCAGAATCGGCCAATAGGACTACAACATTGAACATCCAACTCGTCAACCTCGAATTCTGAACCAGACTTCAATAAATCAAAACGCTGTTGTTTATATTTGTTAAAAAAATGAAAATTAAACCTTAGTTACAAGTTAAAAAATACATCATCATCCGCCAGTTTTTCATATTTCTCAACAGAAGAATCATGTTCCATTTTTGTTTTTGATTTTATATCCTGCGACAATAAATATATAAAATATAATGGGGTGTTTACATTATTTAAACAAAATCATCAAAACTACCTACATTCAGAGCAGTGATAATATCCAGTTGATTCTTGCCAAATATAATGAAAAACTTCTGCGTAAGGGAAAGTAATCAATTATTAGAGTAAATACGAAAAAACATTTAATAGCATTAGCGTATAAAATAACTAATGATGGTACCTCATATTGTTGGTGATTTTCTTGAGTTTGTTTGTCATGACTTTGATGCCTTTTAATAAGGGTGTCTAGCTGATCACCAAACACATTCTTCTGAGGTAATCAAGCAAGCTGCTTATGAAATCTTTACTCTTCTGGTTCTCTCTTGTGTTGGAATGCAAACCTTCTATGGTGTTATTATGAACAACCATATCGTTTTCGTATACTAGGTCACCATTAATTGGTCAGCCAGTTTAGTTCGTAGTATAATGGCCACTAGGAAACAAGGTATGATTTTCAGAGAAAACAGATTGGTTAACCTGACCAATGGATTGGTTAACATGACCGACGGCTTGGTTACCAGGACCGACGGATTGATTAACCTGGCCGACTGTTTGGTTAACCTGACCGACGGTTAGGTTGTTGAAATAAATTGTTATGTTGACCCCACGGTTCCATTACCAAAGAACCTGAATTGGTGGTGGGATTGGTTGTTTGATGGGTTGTTGGAATGGTGGTCTAATGAGTTTTGGGATGAGGTGTTTGATGGTTTGGTTTGAAAGCCAACAATGTTATGTTTGACATCTCACATTGGTAGAGGAGGAGAATGAAGCCTTCTTTAAAAGGAGTTGGATACCTTCTCCATCATAACGCGTTTTGGGCGCTTAATGGTAGTGGATGAGAGGAGAAACCCACAGTTAAGTGTGCTGAGCTGGAAGTAGTATCAGTATGGGTGACCTCCTAGGAAGTCTCTACCTGGGCAACCAAAAACAAATCCGTGAGGCGATGATTGTACGTCCTGGCCAAAGCGCACAATATTATGGTGCGACGGTTACTAGCTGTTAAATAGATTGTTTATCAAACAATTAAAAAGAAAAATCACCAAAATTCAACCCCCTTTGGTGAGGCAACCCAAATTTGTCATGGGTTGTGAGACAATTGTTAAGCAAGGAGTGGTTTTGAGTAATTTTTTTTTTCTTTTTTTGTCTAACATTTAGTTTTATTAAAAATTTATATTTTTTAACTTTTAAAAATATAAAAAAATGACAGTCTTGTTTAGTTGTTTTTATTTTTTTGTTTTTTTTTAATGAACATTTCGATATAATTTTGTTAAAAACGGACAGCTTTCAAGAATATGTGTTTTTTTAATGAGTTTGTAAGGTTTTTTTTTCTTACTTTTTTGTTAAACTTGTAAATATATTATTAGGTTTGAAATGAAATTTGAGTGTTTAGATTTATAATATCTAAAAACACGGAATCGTTTAGTTTTTTCTTCCAAACATTCATATATAAATTTTATTAAAACAAAAATAAATAATCATATATATAATAAAATTTTAATTTAGGTTGTGTTGTAAATGAGAGTAAAAAAGTTGGATATAGTTATTTTATGTAGATTTAAGAAAGAGAAATTAGTTTTTCGTATTAAAAGTTGGATTGAGTTAGGTTATGAATAATGTAGTGTAAGGCTTACCTTTTTTGACCAGGTCTTGCAAAATAACCTAAAAAAGGTTTCTTAAAAAAAAAAATAATATATAATAATTCAAAAAAAATGTAAATTGCTTCGAGTAAACAATATTTTGGAAGTGGTTCCAATAAGCCATTTCAAAAGATTGATTTTTTTAAGCGGTTTACATTCTTTTGAAACGTTTCTTCACGTAGGCTTCAAATAAACCGCTTTAAAAATGTTTTTCTTACCATCTCCAAAAATGGATTGTGTAGTGGTACACGTTATGTTTTTCAACTTCGAATTAAGCTGTAACAAAAGTATGATATTAGTTTGAGTTCTTTTGATAAAACATGGAAACGTTTTCTTAATCAATCTGGTTCAACTTCCCGATTGTAAACGAAACAATCAAGTTTCAGTGTTTCATTTAAAAACTTATAAATTGATGCATTTCCATTTCACAACCAAAGAACAAAGAGAACTAGGAAAAGCATGATAAAGATAGGTAAAAGAAGCAAAGCAATGATAATCGTATATCTAGCTTTATATCTTATAACAATTGCTTGGCATTTAATTAGAAAAATATACTCAACAAGAGCATGATAAAGACAAGCAACAAGAACCAAATGAACTCTACTGAATAATCATTAAACCTGGGCAACTTCAAGATTAGTGTGAAACTAATCAACTACTTTATCCTTTATGTGTATGACTTGCAATTTATGTATTCCTTTTTAATAACAATACATTTGTTTAGTTAAGAATTAATACTCTTCACAAAAAATTGCAAAATACTATACGTAGTGGAACACTTTTAAAAAGGATTCAACATTTACGAATGTTGGGGTATCCTTTGCCCATGAGAAAGCCCAACAAGATTATTATACATGGGTTATTACTATTATTATTATTATTATTATTATTATTATTATTATTATTATTATTCTTTTGATAATAAAAAGAAAAGAAAAAAAAACAATTATTATATTTGTTTTTCACTTCATACGCATGAAGTGTTTTTTTTGAAAGAGATTCTCTTTGGGCCCACATTACCACTAACCATAACAAATAATATTTGTGGTGATGTTTTTTCTTGGGCTTCAAGTTTACGAGAAACATATAAAGAAAGAAATAGGTTTTTCTTCATGCGTAATGCCATTGCTACCGTCAAAAAGAGAACAGACGAAGACAATTTTTTGTGCTCTACTCATTGGGTGGGTGTTTTAAAGAGATAGGAAACGTGCCAGAGATCGATTCATTCTCTAGTTGGTGATACCTCTTACTCGTTTACTCTTTTTTCTAGCTTGATTCCATATACTTGATGTTAGTTTGTTTCAAGTATATGATGTTTTGTGTTGCCTCTAGTTTTACCTAGAGAGGACTTTGTATTGTTCATTATTGGTGATAGTGGATTTGAAGTGGCTCTAGTAGTCCCGTGGTTTTTACTCTCGCCTTGAGAGGGTTTCCACGCTAAAATTTTTGTGTCTCTTGTTATATTTAGATTACCCTATTTTGTTTACATCATCATTAGTTCATTCGGGTCGGGAAAAAGTTTAGCCAAACGAATATTAATTCCGCAATTTTTGTTTACCGTTCGTGGCTAGGTGTCTTTTTCCCAACAGAGTGGTATCAGAGCTTCGGCTCTTGTTCTTGGGTTAAGACTTGTTTGAACGATGGAAGTTAATATAGGATAGTGAATTTGAATGGTGCTAATTATCATGTTTGGAAAGGCAAGATGGAAGACCTTCTTTATGTGAAGGATTATTATTTGCATGTGTTCACTACCGATAAAACTGTTGAATAGTGGAATATTTTGCATAGAAAAGTTTATAGGTATATTCGACAGTGGGTTGATGATAATGTTTTGAACCATATTAGCGGGGAGACTCATGCTCGTACTCTTTGGACCAAGCTTGAAGAGTTGTATGCTCGGAAGACCGGGAACAATAAGTTGTTCTTGATTAAACAGTTGATAAACTTGAAATACAGTGATGGTATGCCTGTTACTGATCATTTGAATGCTTTTCAAGGTGTTATTAATCAGCTTGCAGGTATGGGTATAAAGTTTGAAGACGAGATACAAGGTTTATGGCTTCTTGGTACGTTATCGGATTCTTGGGAGACTTTTAGGACATCATTGTCCAACTCCGCAGCAAACGGTATTATTACTATGGAATTGGCTAAAGGTAGTATTATAAATGAAGAGATGAGAGGAAAGTCACAAGGTTCCTCTTCACATTCAGATGCCTTAGTTACTGAAAGTAGGGGGAGAAACCATAGTAGAGGTCCGAGTAATAGAGCAAAGCACCGTAGTAAGTCTAAAGGGAAGTTTGAAGATTTTGAGTGCTATCATTATGGTAGAAAAGGGCACACAGTAAAATTCTGCGGACAATTGAAAAAGGAGAACAAGAAGGCTAATTACAACAATAAAAAGAACAACCATAAGAAAGACGACGGTGATGAAGGTACTTCTGAAACTAACACTACCACCGAAGAATTTCATATTTGTTGCGATTATGATAGGGTGAACATTGCACGTGATGATTCGAGTTGGGTTGTTGACAGTGGTGCTACTTGTCATGTAACATCACAAAGGGATTTTTATTCGTCTTATACACCTGGTGATTTTGGGAATGTCAAGATGGGTAATAATAGGCTATCAAAGATCGTTGGTGTTGGGGATGTTTGCTTGAAGTTTGATACTGGGATGGATTTGGTTTTACACAATGTGAAACATGTTCTAGATATTAAACTTAATTTGATCTCTGCAGGCACATTAGAAGATGATGGTTTCCAAAGTACCTTTGGTGGTGGAATTTGGAAACTCACTCGTGGTTCGTTGATCGTGGCAAGAGGTGAAAGAACTTCAATGTTATATATGGCACATCCAAAGATTTCCAGGGACTCGTTCATTGATTGACAAATTCTTATATAACCGATATGTGGCATAAGAGACTTGCTCATATGAGTGAAAAAGGGATGTCTATATTATTGAAGAAAGATGCCTTGTCCGGTGCTAAAGATGTTCATTTGAAAAAAGTGTTCTCATTGTACGAATGGTAAGCAAATGAGAGTTTCTTTTCATAGTCATCCTCCTCATAGAAAAGAAAGTATACTCGACTTGGTGCATTCGGATGTATGTGGTCCTATGAAGACTAGAACACTTGGGGGCTGCTTATATTTTGTCACATTTATTGATGATCATTCGAGGAAGGTATGGGTTTATACTTTGAAGTCTAAAGATCAAGTGTATGATGTGTTTAAGCAGTTTCATGCCTCAGTTGAAAGACAAACTAGGAAGAAGCTCAAGTGTATTCGAACAGACAATGGAGGTGAATATATTGGTCTTTTCAATGCTTATTGTAGAGAGAAGGGTATTCGACACCAAAGGCCACCTCCAAAGACACCACAGTTGAATGGTTTAGCAGAACGGATGAACAGAACGTTGGTTGAAAGGTTTAAGTGTTTGCTCTCACATGCAGGGTTGCCAAACTCGTTTTGGGGTGAAGCTTTAAACACAGCGGTACATGTTATTAATCTTACTCCTTGTATTCCTTTGCATAATGATATTCCAGACAGGGTTTGGAGTGGCAAAGATGTTTCATATCGTCATTTGTGGGTCTTTGGATGCAAAGCATTTGTGCATATTCCCAAAGATGAAAGATCAAAGCTTGCTATGAAGTCTAGACAGTGTATATTCCTTAGTTATGGGCAAGATGAGTTTGGATACAGGCTATATGATCCGGTTTCAAAGAAGCTTGTAAGAAGTCGTGATGTTGTGTTTGTGGAAGATGAGAGTTTGAAAGATATTGAGAAGACACAGGTAGTTCCTCAATACACTGATGATCTCATTGATTTGGATCCTATTCCTACTCAGCAAACTGAGCCACATCATGAAGATGGTATTCAAAATGACGAACAACATGGTACCGATAATATTGATAATCAAGAGCAGGCAGATTTGGATGAGGATATTCATCCTGAGTTGCCAGTAGATATGCCTGCATTTGTCCCACTCAGGCAGTCTTTGAGAGACCGTCAACCTTCTACTCGTTATTCTACCGGTGAGTACGTCTTACTCACTTATGGGGGAGAGCCCGAGTATTACAAAGAGGCAATGGAATATAAGCATAAAAGAGAGTGGGTTGAAGCCATGCAAGATGAGATGGATTCCTTGTATGAGAACAATACCTTTGAGTTGGTGAAGTTGCCTAAGGGCAAAAGAGCTTTGAAGAACAAGTGGGTCTACAAAGTGAAGACTGAAGAACATACCTCATGGCCTAGGTACAAGGCAAGATTGGTGGTTAAAGGGTTTAGTCAAAGAAAGGACATTGATTTTGATGAGATTTTTTCTCCATTTGTGAAGATGAGTTCCATTAGAGTGATTCTTGGTTTAGCTGCTAGTCTTTGATCTTGAGGTTGAGCAAATGGATGTCCAAACAGCATTCCTTCACGGTGATTTGGATAAAGAAATCTATATGGAGCAACCTGAAGGTTTTCAGGTTAAGGGTAAAGAAGATTATGTTTGTAAACTTCAGAAAAGTCTTTATGGGTTAAAGCAAGCGCCGAGACAGTGGTACAAGAAATTTGAGTCAGTTATAGGGAAGCAAGGCTACCGAAAGCCTGCTTCTGATCACTGTGTTTTCTTCAAGAGGTTTGGTGATGATGATTTCATCATTTTATTACTTTATGTTGATAACATGTTTATTGTTGGAAAGAAT
This sequence comes from Bidens hawaiensis, assembly GCF_021521415.1. Classification (NCBI taxonomy): domain Eukaryota; kingdom Viridiplantae; phylum Streptophyta; class Magnoliopsida; order Asterales; family Asteraceae; genus Bidens; species Bidens hawaiensis. The sequence continues at coordinate 79,331 of NW_027496733.1, forward strand.
GTGGAAAGAATTGTCCAGCTGAAGAAAGAGTTAAGCAAGTCGTTTTCTTTGAAAGACTTGGGGCCAGCTAAGAATATTCTTGGCATTCGGATTACTAGAGATAGAGCTTCAAAGAAGTTACACATGTCACAAGAGCAATACATTGAAAAGGTGCTTAGCAAATTCAAGATGTCTAAAGTTAATGTGGTTAGTACACCTCTTACTCCCAATTTTAAGTTATCTGAAAAAGATTGTCCTAGTTCTGAGAAAGAGATTGAAGAGATGGACGGTGTTCCATATGCATCAGAGGTTGGAAGCTTGATGTATGCAATGGTATGTACATGTCCTGATATTGCCCATGCAGTTGGTGTTGTTAGTCTGTTCTTGTAAAATCCGGATAAGAAGCATTGGGAAGCAGTTAAGTGGATTCTTAGATATCTACGGTGTACTTCCAAATTGGGTATAACGTTTGGAAATGGGGAGCCGATGCTTATTGGTTACACGGATTCTAATATGGCAGGAAATAAGGACAACATGAAATCCACTTCTGGATATTTGATGTTATTTGAAGGGGGAGCCGTGTCATGGCAGTCAAGACTACAAAAGTGTGTTGCTTTGTCTTCTACCGAGGCAGAGTATATGGCAGCAACAGAAGGATGCAAAGAATTATTGTGGTTGAAAAGATTTATGCAAGAGCTTGGCTTTATGCAACAGCGCTACGTGGTTCTTTGTGATAATCAAAGTGCTATTCACCTTGCTAAGAATTCTATGTATCATAGAAGAACAAAACATATTTATGTGAGGTATCATTGGATTAGAGATGAAATTGAAGACAAGTTGTTTGAACTTGATAAAGTTCACACCGATGATAATTGTTCTGATATGTTGACCAAAGCTTTGGTAAGGGAGAAGCTGAAGATATGTTGCTCGCTCGTCGGGGTGGTGAGTTCTTTCTCATAGACAAAAAGAGGGAGATTTGTTGGGGTATCCTTTGCCGATGAGAAAGCCCAACAATATTATTATTATTATTATTGTTGTTGTTGTTTTGATAATAAAAAGAAAAGAAAAAAAACAATTATTATATTTGTTTTTCACTTCATACGTATGAAGTGTTTTTTTTGTAAGAGATTCTCTTTGGGCCCACATTACCACTAACCATTAAACAAATAATTTTTGTGGTGATATTTTTTCTTGGGCTTCAAGTTTACGAGAAACATATAAAGAAAGAAATAGGTTTTTCTTCATGCGTGATGCCATTGTTGTCGTCAAAAAGAGAACAGACGAAGACAATTTTTTGTGCTCTGCTCATTGGGTGTTTTAAAGCGATAGGAGACGTGCCAGAGATCGATTCATTCTCTCGTTGGTGATACCTCTTACTCGTTTACTCTTTTTTGTAACTTGATTCCATATACTTTATGTTAGTTTGTTCTAAGTATATGATGTTTTGTGTATGCCTCTAATTTTACGTAGAGAGGACTTTGTATTGCTCATTATTGGTGATAGTGGATTTGAAGCGGCTCTAGTAGTCACGCGGTTTTTACTCTCGCCTTGAGAGGTTTTCCACGCTAAATTTTTTGTGTCTCTTGTTACATTTAAATTACCCTATTTTGTTTGCATCCCCATTAGTTCATTCGGGTCGGGAAAAAGTTTAGCCAAACGAGGATTAATTCCGCAATTTTTGTTTACGGTTCCGGGCTAGGTGTCGTTTTTCCCAACAACAAAACCCAAGGATTTGGCATTAAATAAATTATCTAATATATATAAAACACAAATTTGGTGCCGCTAAGCCTTCATTGGGCCACTTGGCGATTCCATACATGTTCATAGCATTTGTTTTGTTTTTTTTTCTTTCTGGTATCGTAACAAACATAACAGAAGCTGACAAAATGGCAATTCTGCCCTTTCATTTGTTTGTTTTAATTCTAATATCATAACGAACGTTACGGAAACCGATCGAATTCGCATAGACTCAATGTCTCAACGTCCGGGACCGACAGCACTCGGTTTTACCAACGCTTGAGTTTACCAACCGACACCACCCCATTAGTCCACTCAATTTTTATGAATTTTTTTTTCTCTTTTTTAGCTCCGGTAGTGTGACAAACGTAGCCTAGCCGGAACTAACCGAATTTGTGTCAAGTCACCACCTTAATGCCTGACACTGATAACGATTGGGTTTTTACCACCGCCCAGGTTTACCGACCAAACAAACGTCGTTTTAAAGAATTTATTTTTTTTATATGTGAATTTGATGAATATACTTTTTATATGTTAATGGTGTCTGTACCGTAACGAATGTAAACGATAATAACTGAATTCGCATCAACTCACCGATGTAAGGACTTTACCAATGCTCGGGTTCTACCAACATCCGGGTTTCAATGTTGCGGTTTTACTGACTGCCCCAGTGCAACGCGCCGGGTGAAAATCTAGTTACTAATAAATAGAAAACTCAAGCTTTATCGATGTTTTTATAACGGGATCGGATAGTGAATAGGACGAGCAACCGCTTCACTGGTTCAACCGGCCAAACAACTTTATCCTAATAGATGACAGTTAAGGCTGAAAAAAAGATTTAAAAAAAAATAATTTTTTTATAGTAAACCGGTTCATCTGGTCCGATTTTCCGATCGGACCAACCGGTTTTCTGGGAGCCAAACGAATTGCATAGAACCGGACCGGCCAATGGACTGAATCCCGATCGTACCGATTCGACCGGCCGGTCCAGTTTGGTCTCACCCACATTGAGCTTTATATCTAATTTGATCAACGCTAATATCTTCATCCTTATTTAGCTTTCAAGGGGGGATTGGACTTCAGGGTTAGGTTCAAATAGGAAGATTGGTTTTCCTAAGAAAGCTAGGAAGGAGAGCATTATTGTCAAATCATAATTATAACCTACAAATTAAAAAAAAACCCACTTCACAATTTTACAATCAAACCCATCTTTTTACCAAATCTGATTATCTGTACGAATCTCCAACCACCATCATCCGCAGCGCAAGGCACCAATAGCAATCGCTGCTATCTGCCATCAGTCACTACTAACCGACGACCAAAGAGCATCCTCTTTCTCCTTACGCCGGAACAACGCTACCACAACCGGATGTCGAAAAACCACGAAGAAGCCCCGACGAATTGTCGTTACTTGCGTCAGAGTTATCATCTTCGATTGGATGAGGAAACCGGTGGCCGTTGCGGCGGTGAAACTGAAGAAGAAGACCGATTGTAACCTAGGTGGCAGCGGATGGTGTAGCGGTGGCGGCGGATGGTGAAATGTTGGTTGTGTTTTTTTTTTCTCATTGTGTTTTATAGATTATGAAATTCTGGTTGGATATTGTGTCTTTAAAATTGAAATATGCCATATCATTTTCTTAATGATTGTTTTTTTATTGAAGTGAGACCGTTAGAGGAAAGTAGGATGATGATTTTTGTTTTGTGATGAAATTTTATTTTCTCATTGTGTTTTACAAAAACATCAGGCTTGTGGTAGTGGTTATGATGGTAAAACACAAGTTAGTAAAAGCACAACTGTGTAAAGTCATTGTTTTATAAATATAGCTTAGGGTGTCATTAGAGAAGTGAAAGAAATAACACAACAAAATAACAATTGAGAAAGTAACACAATGACCAAAACATATAACACAATTGAAAAAAATAACATAATTTATAAAACACAATAATAAAAACACACTACGTTAAATAACATAATCTTGTTTTTCACTTAAAAATTATGTAATGCACAATGAAAAACACTGTAAAAATCATTACGAAAAAACACAATAGAAAAAACACTATGAAAAACACAATTGCATAACACAATTTTGGTAAAACCTAATTTGTTAAAAAAACCCACTAATTTTTTTTATTTTTATATAACAATATTGTACTTATATTAAAGATAAAAAAAACGTTCATTATTATGGTGATTTTTTTTTTCAAAAATAGATATCGTATAAAAAAGTTATAAACGTTATAAAATGATGGGGGTAATTGACATGTGCATTGCTGTAACATCCACATTTCTGAGAGTAATAAATAACAGAAAGTTTTTATTATTAACTGTGTGTCGTTAATATAATTGTGTGTTAGTGTTTGGATTATGATTAGGATTGGGCTTGGGAATGGGTTATGGGCCATAGGGCCCATGGACCCTATATATAAACCCCAACAATCTCCCAAACACTCCTCATTTCTCCATTTCATTCCTTCACAACACACACACACTCAAGAACACACACACTTTTCTCTCTAGCACCCAGATCCAAATCCGACCAAAGGAAGGACGAATCTTGTGTGTAAACACCATCAAATCCTCGGGTTGTCCAGATCCGAACCCGATCGAGAGCGAAAGTTAGTCGTGCCCAGCTGAGAAGAGGTGTAACCATAAACTTTGACAGAAACTGACTCAAGGTGAGTTCTAGCCCCATTTCTCTTGAAATGTTTTTGGGGCTGTGTGCATACTTGTAAGACTAGTAATATATATATACATATGATTAATGTGAATAATTAATGCAATAATGAAAGATAGTTGTAAGAATTTGTATGTGCCTAGTTTGTTAATTTAACATGATTGTAAGAGTTAAGAAAGAATGTAATGTAAGAGTCAGGGTGGCAGGCCATTCTAATACCTGGGCAAGAATAGTAAGAGTCTAATGTAAAAGTCAGGGTGGCAGGCCCTTATAATACCTGGGCAAGAATAGAGTGGCCGACTCTATGATATCGGTGCAAGAGGTCAGGTTGCAGACCCTTATAATATATGTACAAGAGGTCGGGTGGCAGACCCTTATAATATCTATGTAAGAGGTCGGGTGGCAGACCCTTATAATATCTGTGCAAGAATGTAAGAATAATTGTATGCTTGAAAGTGTAAGAATAATGTAAGAATGGTACAAAGTAATATTTGTATGTGAATGAAAGTACGTGTAAGAGTAAATATATGCAAATGAAAGAATAAAATAATGTGAATGCAAGACGAGAGAAAATAAGAACAGGACAAAAGTAAGAATGGTACATAAGGGTACAAATGTGTAAGAATAATCCTGTAACTTGTTAAACTAGAACTCACTCAGCGTAGCTGACTTTTAGTATGCATGCAGGTGAGTAGGATGAGGTAGGTTGCTGGAGGAGAGACATGTGTCAAATGAATGAAGACTAGCATCAAAGACGAAAGATCCACGTGTTGTTTATGTTATCGTTAAAAGCTTAATGTATTTTGTTTAAAACAAGTTCTTATGTTTTGTAAGAATGTTTAATATTAAGTATTCCACGAAAATTTTTATAATTAACTCTGATTTTAGAACTGTGTATATGAGTAAATCCAACACCAAAGTAGAGCTACCGGGAATGAGGCCTTACAATTGCATGTGGAGAGAGAAAGTCAACAAATTTTTTATTCCCTTTATGTCCTTCCCCTTGTTTTATACTTTATTTTTCCTAAACTAATATCAACCATTCAAATATAAAATTATTGATTTAGATTACTTCTTATCCTTTCTACAAAGATCATACTTCTTATTTTAACTTGACCCTTGGACTTCAATAGAGTCATCATAATCTCTTCTTCCTGGTTCTATCTTAGTCTAAGGCTTTTGAGCCTGCATTTGTGGGAGTTGAGGCCATATTCACTACCGTCATAGTCTAAGGTTAGGTACAACTAGGAGGGCTTCCTGCTTTTCTTCTATTACATAACCAAGAAAAATCTTCGTGTGGACAAATAGAGAGAAGAGAGGGAGGGCTATAGATCAACCTTATGGTTATGGATAGAAAGTACATACACACACCATATTTACATTAGAAAATCTAAACTGAATGCACATGAACACATGAAATATAAACTTGTTAATTAATGTATGTGATTGGGCTAAGTCAAAACCCGAACTAAATATATTGAGACTTTATTAACTTTATTTTGATAGAATAGTTCAATTACATCCAGATTGGAGTTGATGATTAATTGTATACTTAAAATTACACAGCCGGCCTAATAACGGCATAAACTTCCACACATGATTCTAGCTTTTTTCTTCAATCCAAGGCGTTATACCTTAATAATCCCATCATCATGGTAACATTAACGTAGTTATGAAACCTTCCAATTCTATCACTTAATATTACTTGAAGCTTGTTCCTCAAACCAACTCTTATCCTATAGACCAAGACATGCCACTACAGCCAAACTAAAATATTGTGCATCATCTCTCTATAGTTTGATGGCTTCCCATAATTCATCTTCATCTAAAAGGCAAGTGAAGCCACACTATATTGAAATTAAATGTATGAACTTAGAAACATAGCCGGTGAACAAATTGAAATTGCTTATAAAGAATTCTGTAGGGTTTTTATTTTATAATCATCCTCTAAATGAAAATACCCAAAGGTATAAATACAAAAGCAAAAACATAAATATGGAAAAGATAATCTCATTCTATACTTCCCCGCAAGTTGGAGCATGGAGGTCATAAATGCCCAACTTGTCGAGTAGAAACCGTAACTGTTTACGACTAAGAGTTTTCGTGAACAAGTTAGCAATTGTTCCTTAGTATGAACGTGTAACGGCTCAATATCCTTCGACTCCATCCGTTCTTTGATGAAATAGCAATCCATTTTAACATACTCCACGCGTTCATGAAATACTGGATTATTTGCTATGTGTTTGACAGCTAGATTGTCACAAAATAGTTGTGTTGGGCAGGTCTGGGAGACATCCAAATGTTTGAAGAGCCATCGAGCCCATAAAACATCACTGACTGTCGATGCCATAGCTAGAAATTCGGCTTCATCGGAAGACCTGGATACAATGGATTGCCTTTTCGATTTCCAAGAAATAGGAGCCCCTCTTATAAATAAAGCATAGCCGGTTCGTGATCGTCTTGTATCTTGACATCCAAGCCAATCTTAATCGGTATACCCAATGAGATTCAAGCCACCACTATTTAGAAGTAAAATACCTTAACCATGAGTAGACTTCAAGTATCTAAGAACTCGTATAGCTGCTTCCATATGATTTTATTGAGGATTAACAACAAACTGGCTAAGAACGTTCACTGAATAAGTAATATCGGGTCTAGTAGCTTGTAAATAAAGAAGTTGGCCCACTAATCGTCTATACTTGCCAGCATCGACGCACACTTCTTCATCATCCCTACCAAGTTTGGTAGTTTGTGCATAGGAAATACACTTGGTTTACAACCCAACATACCACTATCTTCCAAAATGTCCATCACATACTTTCTTTGATTGAGGACAAGATCGTCTTTTGTCCATGCTACTTCAATTCCTATAAAATATTTCAGAACATCTAAGTCTTTGATGCTGAATTTTTTGTCTAGAAAACTCTTTGTTTCTTTAATTTTCTTTGAGTTGTTACCCACTATACTAACATCATCCACATAAATAAGAGCAAGCATAAATGCACTTGTTGTTTTTAATATAAAAAGTGAGTGATCAAGTTTAGATTGTTTAAAACCAAGCCCGTGCAAAACAGACGTAAACTTTTGATGCCAATCCGGTATGCCTGTTTTAGCCTATAGAGTGATTTTCTTAGATTGCAAACCTTTGTTTCTTTCCCTTTCTCCAAACCTTGTAGGATCTTCATATAAATTTCTTCGTCCAAGTCACCATGCAAAAAAGCATTATTGACATCCAAATGATGAATTATCCAGTTCTTCTATACTACAACTGCTAAGAGTGTACGAACGGGTGACAAGTTTTGCCACTGGGAAAAAGGTGTCATGGAAGTCAATTCCTTCCATTTGAGTAAAGCTCTTTGCCACCAAACTTGCTTTATATCTTTCTGTTTCCATTTGGCTTGTATTTTAATTTGTATACCCACTTTGAATCTATGGCTCGTTTTCCCTCTATTAAATCCTCAAGGGTCCACATGCCATTAGTTTCAAGTACTTGTATTTCTTTCTTAATTGCATCTTTCCATTTTTCATCTTGAATTGCTCGCTTAAAAGTCAAATCTCATCAATTAAACTGATGGCTGTTAGAAAAGCTTTACGCGCATCAAAAAATTTATATAGAAATAAAATTGGCAATATAGTGTACCGTTGAGGGTGGTTGACTGGACTCGGGTGAAGCTTTATCAATAAATGGTGGGAGATTCACAACATAATCATTGAACCGTGCAGGACGAGTTCTAGTTTGTTCTTCTCCAGTGGGCTCTTCATGTTCTGTTTCTATTTGAGTAATTGGTTCGGTTACATTGGCTCCCTAATGTTTTCAGTTTGGGTCATGGCTTCTGCCACTTGGGCCGACCCTTCGTTTTGTGGAAAATTGCCAGTGTTTGTATTATTTTACATGACAACATCATCTTCATGTATATTCTTGTTCATGCCATTGTTTAGGCTATTGTGGTATGCACCATTCTCTTCATGTATATTGCTCTTGTTTTCGTGTGGATTTGATCATTGTAATACCATGTTGGAAACTTAGAAATTCCTAGTTTTTCATCTTCTTCTTGATCAGTGTGTGAGTCATGAGGAAATATGTTTTCAATGAATCTCACGTCTCTAGACACAAGTATCTTGCCATTCATTATATCATAAATCTTATAACCCTTGATACCCTCTAGATAACCCAAAAATATTCCCAGTCTCTCTCGTTCCTCAAACTTGTCACGCCTCGTTTCAGTGCTATGATAATACGCAAGACCCTTTTGTCCATAAACAATCTCATAAGGGGTCTTATTTTCAATAACTTCTGAAGGAAGTTGGTTTATAATTTAGGCTGCCGTCATGATGCATTCTCCCCAAAAACATGTGGTCAACTTAGCCTTAAATTTCAAAGCCCTTGCTGTTTCGAGAGATGAAGATGTTTTCGTTCCACACCTCCGTTTTGTTGCGGGGTATGTGGGCAGGTGGTCTCTAGAAATATACCATGCTCGGTGTAAAATTGTACATTCTGTTTGAGGTAAATTCACTTCCATTATCACTACTAATTCTCTTGACAATTTTGTTAAACAATGTGTTGTCATTTTGTAAAAACCGATTAAACAATCACTCACTTCTGACTTCTGTTTTAATAGGAACACCCACACTGATTAACTAAAATCATAAATTACGTTTAAAAAGTAGTTGTCACTTATGAGTGGAGGAGTTTCTACCTTCCCTAGATATCATAGTGTAAAAACTCAAAACAACTTTGGGTCTTTATTAAGATTATTGGAAAAGGTAATATGGTAAATTTGGCCCTAGCACATGAATCACAAAATGTATCGTTTGTTTCAAATGAGTCATTGTTAACAAAATCCAGATGAAAAGTTTTCCATGCGAAGCATGTCCAAGACGCTTATGCCATAAATCACTAACAGTTGTCATTACTTTTCTCGCATTACTCATCATGCTCATCTGATAAAGTCCTTGCTTGCATTTACCTACCCCAATCAACTTCCTTGAGTTCAAGGCATGCATACACAAAACTCAGGGAAAAACGTTACGACACACTACAAATCATTCGCTAAACGACTGTTAGATAAGGGATTGCAAATAAACGTTGGGACGTGTAAAACATTGTTAATTCGTATTCCATTTGGTAGAATGCATGACCTTATTCCTTCCACTTGAATGGATGAACCGTTGGGTATAGTAACAGGTAACTCACATGTGTTTTTCAGATAATTATCAAACCAACAATCCTGTGAGTTATGTGATAGGTAGCACCTGAATCCACAACCCACTTGCTACTAGTGTCGAATTTACCTTGTATATTGGTGAAAGGTGGGACTACGGTTTTATCTGAAGTGTTTTTAGTAGCAAAGATCCTAAGAAATTGTCGGTATTGCTCGTTGTTTAAACCAGGTATCAAGTTGTTCTCGGCATCGTTAGGGTACATGTTGACAGTTGTGTTTAGTATTAACTGCCTATACAAAAAAAGAAGGAAAAAAAAGAAAAATCTTTTGGACAACATCGGTTTTTGAGGGTGGTGATTTATAGTTTCTTTCTTTGTTTTTTTTTTCTATTGGTGAATAAGGGGATTAAGTGGATCTATACGTGTTAGGAAAAACGACCACCTAGCCACGAACGGTAAACAAAAAGTGCGGAATTAATCTTCGTTTGGCTAAACTTTTTCCCGACCCGAATGAACCAATGAGGATGTAAACAAATAGGGTATAAATTAAAAGTAAAACGGACACAAAAATTTTAGCGTGGAAAACCTCTCAAGGCGAGAGTAAAAACCACGGGACTACTAGAGCCGCTTCAAATCCACTATCACCAATAATGAGCAATACAAAGTCTTCTCTAGGTAAAACTAGAGGCATACAAAATCATCAATATACTTGGTACAAACAATCTTCAAGTATATGGAACCAAACTACAAAAAAGTAAAACGAGTAAGAGGTATCACCAAACGAGAAACAACCAGTCTCTGGAACTTCTCTTAGCTTCAAAACACCAAAAAAAAACTTGAAGCAACAAACCCTTCTCTTCGTAATAGATGGCCAGCAACAGAAGAGGAACAAAAAAAAACCTTAATTCGTATTCGTATGTAGATACGGCAGAATGAAAATTGCTCACGATGTGCATATAAAAAAACCTTTATATTGTTTGTTGTGCTTGAATCCCACGAAAAAACTCCTAAAGCCCACCAATCAATATTTGTCTAATGTAGACTTGTGGGCCAAAGCAAAACCAACTCATCATATTTGTTTTTCTCTTTTCTTTTATTTCATTATTAAAGATAATAATAATATAACATAATATAACCCATGTAGAATAATATTTGTTGGGTTTTCTCATGGGCAAAAAAATACCCCAACAAATCTCTCCCTTTTTGTCTATGAGAAAGAACTCACCACCCCAACGAGCGAGCAACAAATCTTAAGTTTCTCCTTTGCCACAACTTTGGTCAACATATCGGAACAATTATCATCGGTGTGGACTTTATCAAGTTCAGACAACTTTTCTTCAATACCATCTCTAATCCAATGATACCTCACATCAATATGTTTTGTTATCCTATGATACATAGAATTCTTAGCAAGGTGAATAGCACTTTGATTATCTCAAAGAACCACGTAGCGCTGTTGCATAAAGCCAAGCTCTTGCATAAATATTTTCAACCACAATAATTCTTTGCATGCTTCTGTTGCTGCCATATACTCTGCCTCGGTAGTAGACAAATCAACACACTTTTGTAGTCTTGACTGCCATGACACGGCTCCCCCTGCAAATAACATCAAATATCCAGAAGTGGATTTCATGTTGTCCTTATTTCCTGCCATATCAGAATCCGTGTAACCAACAAGCATCGGCTCTCCATTTCCAAACGTTATACCCAATTTGGAAGTACCACGTAGATATCTAAGAATCCAGTTAACTGCTTCCCAATGCTTCTTACCCGGATTTGACAAGAACCGACTAACAACACCTACTACATGGGCAATATCAGGCCGTATACATATCATTGCATACACCCAAGCTTCCAACCGCTGATGCATATGGAACACCATCCATCTCTTCAATCTCTTTCTCAGAACTAGGACAATCTTTTTCAGTTAACTTAAAGTTGGGAGTAAGAGGTGTACTAATCACATTAACTTTAGACATCTTGAATCTGCTAAGCACCCTTTCAATGTATTGCTCTTGTGACATGTGCAACTTCTTTGAAGCTCTATCTCTAGTAATCCGAATGCCAAGAATATTCTTAACTGGCCCCAAGTCTTTCATAGAAAACGACTTGCTTAACTCTTTCTTCAGCTGAACAATTCTTTCTACATTCTTGCCAACAATCAACATATCATCAACATAAAGCAATAAAATGATGAAATCATCATCACCAAACCTCTTGAAGAAAACACAATGATCAGACGCAGTCTTTCGGTAGCCTTGCTTCCCCATAACTGACTCAAATTTCTTGTACCACTATCTCGGTGCTTGCTTCAACTCGTAAAGACTTTTCTGAAGTTTACAAACATAATCTTCTTTACCTTTAACCTGAAAATCTTCAGGTTGCTCCAAATAGATTTCTTTATCCGGGTCACCATGAAGGAATGCTGTCTTGCCATCCATTTGCTCAACCTCAAGATCAAGACTAGCAGCTAAACCAAGAATCACCCTGATGGAACTCATCTTCACGACCGGAGAAAAAATCTCATCAAAATCAATACCCTTTCTTTGACTGAACCCTTTGACCACCAATCTTGCCTTGTACCTAGGCCGTGAGGTATGTTCTTCAGTCTTCACTTTGTAGACCCACTTGTTCTTCAAAGCTCTTTTGCCCTTAGGAAACTTCATCAACGCAAAGGTATTGTTCTCATACAAGGAATCCTTCTCATCTTGCATGGCTTCAACCGACTCTCTTTTATACTTATCTTCCATGGCCTCTTTGTAATACTCGGGCTCTTCCCCATCAGTGAGTAAGACGTACTCAACGGTAAAATAACGAGTAGAAGGTTGACGGTCTCTCGAAGACCGCCTGAGTGGGACAAATGCAGGCATATCTACTGGCAACTCAGGATGAATATCCTCATCCAAATCTGCCTGCTCTTGATTATCAATATTATCGGTACCATGTTATTCGTCATTTTGAATACCATCTTCGTGATGTGACTCAGTTTGCTGAGTAGGAATAGGATCCAAATCAATGAGATCATTAGTGTACTGAGGAACTACATGTGTCTTCTCAATATCTTTAAAACTCTCCTCTTCCACAAACACAACATCACGACTTGTTACAAGCTTCTTTGAAATCGGATCATATAGCCTTGTATTCAAACTCATCTTGCCCATAACCAAGGAATATACACTGTCTGGACTTCACATCAAGCTTTGATCTTTCATCTTTGGGAATATGCACAAATGCTTTGCATCCAAAGACCCGCAAATGACGATATGAAACATCTTTGCCACTTCAAACCCTATCTGGAACATCATTATGCAAAGGAATACAAGGAGTAAGATTAATAACATGTACCGCTGTATATAAAGCTTCTCCCCAAAAAGAATTAGGCAGCCCTGCATGTGAGAGCAAACACTTAAACCTTTCAACCAACGTTCTATTCATCTGTACTGCTAAACCATTCAAATGTGGTGTTTTTAGAGGTGGCCTTTGGTGTAGAATACCCTTATCTCTACAATAAGCATTGAAAGGACCAATATATTCGCCTCCATTGTCTGTTCGAATACACTTGAGCTTCTTCGTAGTTTGTCTCTCAACTAAGGCATGAAACTGCTTAAACACATCAAATACTTGATCTTTAGACTTCAAAGTATAAACCCATACCCTCCTCGAATGATCATCAATAAATGTGACAAAATATAAGCAGCCCCCAAGTGTTCTAGTCTTCATAGGACCACATACGTCTAAATGCACCAAGTCAAGTATACTTTCTTTTCTATGAGGCGGATGACTATGAAAAGAAACTCTCTTTTGCTTACTATTCATACAGTGAGAACACTTCTTCAAATGAACATCATTCAATTCGGACAAGGCATCTTTCTTCAATAATATAGACATCCCTTTTTCACTCATATGAGCAAGTCTCTTATGCCACATATCGATTACAGCATAACTCGTTAATGAATGAACCGAGTCCCTGGAAATCTTTGGATGTGCTATATATAACTTTGAAGTTCTTTCACCTCTTGCCACGATCAACAAACCACGAGTGAGTTTTCAAATTCCACCACCAAAAGTACTGTGGAAACCATTATCATCTAAAGTGCCTGCGGAGATCAAATTAAGTCTAATATCCGGAACATGTTTTACATTATGTAAAACCAAATCCATCCCAGTATCAAACTTCAAACAAACATCCCCAACACCAACGATCTTTGATAGCCCATTATTACCCATCTTGACATTCCCAAAATCACCAGGAGTATAAGAAGAATAAAATTCCCTTTGTGATGTCAAATGACTAGTAGCACCACTGTCAACAACCCAACTCGAATCATCACGTGCAATGTTCACCCTATCATAATCACAAAAAATATGAAATTATTCGGTGGCAGTGTTAGTTTCAGAAGTACCTTCATCGCCGTCATCTTTCTTATGGATGTTCTTTTTGTTGTTGTAATTTGCCTTTTTGTTCTCCTTTTTCAACTGTCTACAATATTTTATTGTGTGCCCTTTTCTACCACAATGATAGCACTCAAATTCTTCAAACTTCCCTTTGGACTTACTGCGGTGCTTTGCTCTATTACTCGGACCTCTACTATGGCTTCTCCCCCTACTTTCGGTAACTAAGGCATCTGAATGTGAAGAGGAACCTTATGACTTTCTTCTCATCTCTTCGTTTATAATACTACCTTTAGTCAATTCCATAGTAATAGTACCGTTTGCTGCGGAGTTGGACAACGATGTCCTAAAAGTCTCCCAAGAATCCGGTAACGTTCCAAGAAGCCAAAACCTTGTATCTTGTCTTCAAACTTAATACCCATACCTGCAAGCTGATTAATAACACCCTGAGAAGCATTCAAATAATCAGTAACAGGCGTACCATCATGGTATTTCAAGTTTATCAATTGTTTAATCAAGAACAACTTATTGTTCCCGGTCTTCCAAGCATACAACTCTTCAAGCTTGGTCCAAAGAGTGCGAGCATGAGTCTCCCCACTAATATGGTTCAACACATTATCATCAACCCACTGTCGAATATACCCAAAAACCTTTCTATGCATAATATTCCATTCTTCAACAGTTTTATCTTCAGGTTTATCGGTAGTGAACACAGGCAAATTATAATCCTTCACGTAAAGAAGGTCTTCCATCTTGCCTTTCCAAACATGATGTAACGATTCCGACGAAACCAGGTATACCCTAACCGATAGACGTTAGTTACGTCATATGTAATGTCGGGTACATGAGTTACCATAGTAATTATACGAGAATACATGGTTCATTGTATTGATTGTACGTGAATATATAATTCACCGTATTGAATATGCGATCAAACGATCGATAGTTATTGAAACCCGAATGAATCGAGGGTTCAATTATAGACGAGATATATGATATTTAGTGATGTTACGAAGTATTAAAGCTTCGGGATAAGTGGATTAAAGCACAGAAAAAGGATTTCGATTTAATAGTACGTCGGTACGTTAAACGAAACCTTTAATACCAAACCGAGCAAGAGACGATCGATCAAGCCGAAAAAGATGTGTAATAACTAATAATATGACGTTTTAAGTTAATAAATGTCATGGTTTAAATTTTTAAACCGGTTTTATATAAATTTCATTTTTAAGACGAAAAAGACCGTTTTAGCCTCGTTTTAAGCCGAATTAAACGTTTAACCGAAAAACGAACTGAACCAGATTATCCAAAACATTATCCAGATTACGGAAATCCAAATGAGTGGCCAAGAATGAATATGTGGGTCCCACCCCACCCTTTATGGGTTCCGATCGGCCTCTTGGCCTTCATTTTCTTTTTTTTTCTTTTTTCAATCAACAATCCACAAGCTTCATCAATTCCTCTCAATTTCATGAACTAAGAACCGAGATTTGGAGCAAGAAAAACAAGGTAAAGATCGAATTATATACGTTTCCATCTTCGTTTCTTGAGTTTGTTTGCAAGAAAATGAGGTTTCAAAGATGAAAACCGATTCTTGCATGATCAAGTGATGTATACGGGTTATACAAGGGATCTTGGTACAAGAAAGGAGTTAAACGAACCGAAAACAAATTTTTACGGTTAAATCTTTGTTTTTGGAATCATAACCGAAACCATGAAAGAAATGGCTTGATCGTGAGTGTAACTTGCTTGGTATTGTGGTATGTTTATTGTAGGCTCTGTAATTAGTGGTAGATAAGGCGGAAAGACGAGTTTGTAGCTCGTAGTGGCGGAAAACGAAAGGTATATTCGGTTATATTCGGTTTTGGGAAATTTGGACAGATTGTTGATGCTTTAGAGTTAGGTCATGAAATTTTACAGAGGTGTTAAACACATGAAAATATGAGTTCTGTGAATTTTTGGTAATTTTTGGATAAAGGATGAATATTTGGTGAATTTAATGCTCGGTTTTGGCCAAAAATGGTGAAAAATAGTTAAAGATCATGAAAAATTCTGGAAAATTGCAGATAATCTTTTCATATCATTTATAAGTCACACACAAAATTTGAGGTCCGTTGGAGAAGTCTAAGTAGGCTTTTCGGTTAAACGAGTTCTAGGGATTTCTAGATCTGTTTTAGTAAAAAGGGCATGTAAAAGAATATTTTGGTTCTGGAAAAATTACAGGGGACTATGTGGATGGCAGGGGACATTCAGGAAACATTTGGGATTTTTCTAAGATCGTTTGGTATTTACGACATATTTAGTGTTTAAATGGTGTTTAAAAATAGATAAATAAATTTTAAATATAGAAATTAATTCTGGAAATATTTTTATAAAATTCCACACTATTAAAAAGTGATTTGTGCAAAATTTCAAGATCCGAGAGTAAACGGATAATTATTTGTGCTAATTATCAAACTTTTAAAGTTAAAACGCGTAAACTAGTGAAGTTCGCTTAAGCGAGCTGACTGGTGTATAAAAACCCTAAAAATGAACTATTTTCATATAAATGAGTTAAACAAGTAAAAATAAATCATCCGAAAATAATTCGGATGATTTGAGTAATTTTAACCTATTTTAACAGTTTCCGGTACGCCAAAGACGAAAACGGGTCCCGCGGCCAATCGGGACGTCTAAACCAAGCTATAATTTCACATCTTTAATTAAATTATCAGTCAACCACTATTTTCGGGTCGTGTGTGACCAAACTCATTTTTGAAACATAAAAACGGATAACCGTGCTAGGCACACAAAACAAGAAAAACGACTAATAGTAGTTGTGACCATGGAACTCTAAACGACATCACAATCTGAGTCCGGAGAAGTGTTTCTGGGTTAACCTTGCCCCCAGAACGGGTACAGTGCTGGGTTAACAGTGTCCCCAGATGTACCGATTGATAAGGTTAAAGATTATATAAACAATAATTGTATAATAACGATCGTAGGGATCATATTACAGATTGGACGTGTTAATTGATAATGATTGTTGTTACCTGCTTGCATGTGCTAAGGTGAGTTTCACGAGCCCCTTTTTTTTTACTGAACTGTTTTAAATATTTTCCCGGGGCGGAAAGCATGTTTCTATTGAAATGTTTAAATACATACTGAACGCATGGATTTGCGTGTATTTATAAATATTTGATTGTACGGGAATCGTACGGAGTGAGTACAGGACTGGGTTAACAGTGTCCCCAAATGTCTTTGGAAGTGTTTCCGGGTTAACATCGCCCCCGGAGTGAGTACAGTACTGGGTTAACAGTGTCCCCAGGGGTTCCTAAAAGTGTTTCTGGGTTAACATTGTCCCCGGAGTAAGTATAGTACTGGGTTAACAGTGTCCCCAGATAATATTATATTATGATATGGATTTATCATGGTTTACTAAAATTGTGAAACTCACCAACTATTCGTAGTTGACCCGTTTTCTCACATGCTTTTCAGGTACAATTTAGATGAAGTGATTGCTTACATGCTAAGTGCTTGTTGTGTGTAAGATTTGTGTGCGGGATGTCAGGATACATTATAACAGATAGAATTATGAATCTTATTGTATGATGTGTGTATCACCTAGACGGTAATGAAAGATGAGATATTGTAATTTTGAAGTATATTAATGCATTCAGTTTTCTTTATAAACAATGTGGTTGATATCAGAGGTGTCTGTCGCATCCCGTTTACGTTTCCGCTGCGGTTGCGGGGTGTTACAGAACTTGGTATCAGAGCCATTGGTTATAAAGATTTAGGATGTCTTTAAAAGATACCTAAAATATAACCAGTAGCTCAAGTATTATAGGATCTGAATATCAACTAATAATATATAGTGACGGGATCTGGATGAACTTGAATGGACAAGTGAGTTATTATGGTCCGGAACATAATAACAGACTTGTCTGCACGAGGGAATTCAGGGGAAGTCACTGGGTACATTAATAGGTAAAAATGGCAACATATGTGTAAAGTATATAATATTATTTATACGTGCTAATGTGTATATATATATATATATATATATATATATATGTACATATCTTGTGGGTACATGTATTGAGAAATGGGACCCGGATAAGGAACCGGGGGATGAAATAATAAAAGTACCGAGGATGCTGAAATTTCTAGAGCATCGGTTGATAATGAGTCTGACTTATCGGGCCATAGTTATGATAGTACCAAGTTAGATCTCCAGTTTGACATTAACCAGAAATATCTAGTAACCGTCACTCCCAACCAAAATTGATAAATCCCTTACCCTACCAACACCGGTACCGTATATCCTAATAACCCCCTATGTTCACCCGAACCGCCAACCCTCACGTACGGACGGACCTGTACGTGAACCTATTCTTATTCCGTTAAAAAATAAATAAAAAAAAAAAATTTGATAATAAATGAGCAGATAAAAATAAAATATAGAAATATATATATGTAATTCTCACTCTCAAACATAGGAGACATACCACCTCCAGATCAAGAATTACCGATTTTTGCGAACCTAGAACGCCTAAGGACATTGACTGAGCAAGTCATAGAGATTCCCATAATAGTAATTAATAATATTTGAAGGCAACCCATGTTGCGCGATTACCTTGAACCTTGCAACTCCCTATGTTATCCTTATATCCGTTAGATGCCTACGCCCATGTATGCTCGAATAGAATGATTACCTATACACAAAGAGGTGTTGGAGTCATTATAGCATAGTTGGTTGTTCGTTCGTAGATGGTATACCGTGTATGCCGGATATACAAATAGACACGGGTATTATAACTCCGTGGTACGTAATCGTTTGGTGCTCACGGTGAGCATGTATCGGTTATGATGACATGCAGAAGGATATTGAAATCAAGCCTGTTAAACATTAATCTTTGTTGAGAAAGATCTATACGTCGGTTGGTGACAAGGATTGTGAAACATATTTGAACGTTAACCGACGTCAGGTTAAGTCCATATGTTATTATATTTGTGGGACATATATATTAGATACTGATATGTGTAATATGTATGATAATATTTGGTGTGTATGTGTACCTGCTGTCATGATTGAGCTGGTAACGAGTTATACGGTGAGATTAGTATTGATTACTGCGTACGGGATGAGTATGGCAGAATGACATAAAAAGAGTAACTCCAATGATGGAGATTGATATGATTCAGTTGATTGCTCAAAGATGGCAGATGATGATACCGAATGTCGTATCGTAGATCACTGCTAGTGTTGATGCAAATGTGATCGCAAGATTGTAGATCGAGCAATCACATGAATATGAATATTTCAATTCTTGGTGGTATTACTAAAAGTGATAATGTTCCACCGAATACTATTATGACTACAAGTATTAGTTATAAACTAAACATGAATAGTAGTCGTAATGAATTAGATCCGGTATGAAGGATATGTCTGTTGATTGTGTTAAGGAAATTATTAATAGTTTACTGATGGTAAATGGAGGAATAGATTAGTGAGTGGATAGAAAAGATCGAAATGGTTAAGGATATTGGTATGAGTCTAGAACATTGTGTAGTGAAATATGCTACAGATATGTTGGTAGATTATGTTGTATCGTGATGGAACACGATGGTACAAAATTATAGTTAGAAAATTGTTACTCAGATGTTATGGTCGGAATTTAAAATTCTTGGGCTAGAACACTTTTATTCGAGTAATTAAGTTCAGAGATTGGAAACTGAGCTATGAAAGGTAGAAATGTTGTGTGCTGATCACTTGGAACACGCTAATCGTTTGAAGGAATTGTCATGTCTGGTAACATGGCTAATTACTCCTGAAACTAAGCGAAGTGAGCGCAATATTGGGGACTAACTCCATCGATAAAGAGTATAGTCAATCCTGTAAAATATACAACCTTTGAAAGGGTTGGGTCGCAAGCCAGCATTGATATATCTTACTCTATGGGAAGTGGACTGGAAGGACGTTAGGTGAGACGTCGAGTAATAGAGAAGAGAAATGATAAAGGTATAGTGCAAGATAGGCTTTGAATAAGTAGGTATGTCCTACAACCCAGAATTATACTAAGACTAGTTCTGGTGTGAAAACATGAACCACATGAAGGGTCCTTCCCTAACTGTGGAAAACATGGTTATCGGCAGGAAGAAGAATGTCGAGTGATAGTAGGCCACGGGTGTGGTAAAGATGAACGTAATGCCCCATTTGTAGAACCAATTGAAGCCATGTGAACCGGCAACCCCAACCCATTCATGTACAACCACTCCGAACCCAACAACTTCAATAACAATCCATCCGAAGAAATCAAATTATGCCAAACAGTTGTACTTGCTATGAATGTGGCAGTACAGAACGTTTCAAGAGAGATTGCCCAAAGTTGAACCAAGGTGTCGTGGAAGATGAACCTCATGACAAGCATCAACCTCTGATCAAGCAAGGAGCCGTGCTTTTGTGAGTACTTCAAATAAAGCACGTCATGATCCAAAAGTGGTATTAAGTACGTTGTAGTTTTAAATCAATAGGCTTCAGTGATATTTTTACGGTCGTCGATAGAAGTTAGTTCTTGCTAACCTCCTACCCTTTGGAAAGATACCGATTAGTGAAACTATAGAACCCTATACTGTAGAATCGCTAACGGTAAATCACTAATGGTTAACTAAATTGTACGGAATTGTCCTATTATTCTGAACGATTAACCTTTCCTTATTGACCTACGACCAGTAAAGCAATGAAGTGTTGACGTAATAGTTTGCATGGATTGGCTAACTCAACATGAAACAGAAATCAAATATGAAAAGAAGATGATTAGAAGCTCTCTTTCGGACGATGAAGCGATTAAATACAGAGAAAAGTGTACGGTATTATGTTGCCACTCAAATCTCATCTTGAGATGTTATAATATTTACGACAAGAAGACGTGGTGTATTTAACAAACGTGATTGCCAAAGTATTTAAAAGAAAACATATAGAAAATATCCCGGTAGTACGCAAATTTCCACAAGTTTTCCCAGAAGAACTCCCTGGATTACCGCCAACCCGACAGGTCGAATTCAGAATCGATTTAATGTCTCAAGCTGGCCCTGTTACTAAAGCACCCTACCGACTTGCACCGTCCGAGATGCGAGAATTATCCAATCAGTTACAAGAATTGTTGGATAAGATTTTATACGACCTAGTTAGTCACCATGGGATGCACCGGTTTTAATTGGGAAATGAAGGACGGAAGTGTTAGGATATGTGTTGATTAGGGAGAATTGAATAAAGTGACGATCAAGAATAGGTATTCACTTCGTCGAAGTAAATGATCTGTTTAACCAACTGCAAAGGGCGATTTATCTTTAGAAAATTGATCTTATATATAGTTATCACCAAATGAAAAATCTAAGAGGAGGATGTTGCAGCAACAGCGTTGCGGACTCGCTACGGCCATTATGCATTCTTATTCATGCCGTTCGGGTTAACAAATGCGCAGGCAGTATTCATGGAACTCATGAATCGAGTCTGTAAACCTTACTTTGACAAATTTGTCATAGCATTCATTGATGATATTTTGATATATTCGCAACGTAAAGAAGAGCACGAACGATGATTAAGGAAAATTGTGGAAGTGTTAAAACAAGAAGAGCTATACGCGAAGTTTTCAAAATGTGATTTTGAATAAAGAAGGCATAATCCCTTGGTCATGTTGTAAAGCAACAAAGATTTCACAAAGATCCAAATAAGATAGAAACCATAAAAATTGTGCCAAGCGCCGATTTTAAGTCTCCCCGATGGAGACGATGGTTTTGTCGCGTATTGTGACGCATCGCGTAAAGGGTTAGGATGCGTGTTGACGCAGTATATTAAGGTTATAGCCTATGCTTCTCGACAGTTAAAAGTACACGAGTAAAATTACACTACTCACGACTTAGAACTGGGAGCGGTTATCTACGCACTTAAAATGTGGAGACATTGTCTCTACGATACGAAGTGCACCATTTTCACCGATCATAAAAGTTTGCAGCACATATTTGATCAGAAGGAACTGAATATGAGGCAACGAAGATGGGTCGAGTTGTTAAGCGATTATGACTGTGACATCCGTTATCACCCTGGCAAGGCTAACGTCGTAGCCGATGCCTTGAGTAAGAAAGATCGGGTTAAGCCATTGCGAGTGCGAGTGCTAGGGATGATAGTCCAGTCGAACCTTCGAACCTGATTCGAGTCGCTCAACGTGAGGCGTTGAAAGAGGAACAATTGGAAAAGAAGGAATCTTACGGCAATGAGGAGAATTTCGAACAGCGCGTGGACTAAATTCTCTACTTCAAAAATCGGGTTTGGATCCCGACCCTCCATGACCTTCGTGAATTAATCATTGACGAAGCGCATAGATCGAAATAATCCATACATCCGGGATCGGATTTGACTATTAATGATACGGATATCTGAAAGGATTTTAATTAATGGTCGAGTTTGGAGAAAGATATGGTTACGTGTGTTGGTGAATATTGAGTTATGCAAGAGATAAGGCTGCACACCGAAAACCCTAGGGAACGCCACAACGACAGAAAATTCGCCAATGATAGTGGGAATAAATTACAATGAATTCTTGCCTAAATTCCTGATGGTGAAATGGTATCTCGTCGTGGAGTGCCATTTTCAATTATCTCAGATCAAAATAGTCATCCTACTTCCATTATTGGAAGGCGGGGAAGGAAGCATCGAGAGCTTGAAGCTTTTTATGGGTGAAGTAATTATCACCAATTTGTTAAATTGAAAATGGGCGTCAATCAAGCCATAAGATTTGAATTGATTCGAGAAACAACCAATCGGATTTATAATATTTAAGACAAGTTGAAAGCAGCGCGTGATTGGCAAAGGGTTTATGCCAACGTTCAAAGGAAACCATTGTCCCTGAATAGAGGTGACAAGGCATTTTAAGGCATCACCTTAGAGAGAGGTGATATAAGGTTTGGCAAAACCGAAAATAGCTTCTTAATAAATTGGACCCCATGAGAACTATCTCCATGGTTGGTCATTTAGTTTATCGATTAAAGTACTCTAGGGGCTAAGTACTATACAGGATATTTTGCCATGTATACGGATTGAAAAGTGCCTAAGCGATGAGGCAACGAAAGTACTAGTAATAGAGGTACTCATAGAAGACATGCTTGATACCATAACTAATTCCGTAGAGATAGTAGACGGGAAAACTGAACAATTTGGACATACCAAGCTTTATTAATTAAGATTAAGTGGAATTCACAGCGAGGACCAGATTATACTTGGTAACGCGAGGGTGAATTCTGAAGGAAAAACCCCCACCTTTCTCTCGAAGGGGGATAGAGGGCGTGTAAAATTTCGAGGACGAAATTTCTTAACGGGGGGAGAATGTAACGATTCCGACGAAACCAGGTATACCCTAACCGATAGACGTTAGTTACGTCATATGTAATGTCGGGTACATGAGTTACCATGGTAATTATACGAGAATACATGGTTCATTGTATTGATTGTACGTGAATATATAATTCACCGTATTGAATATGCGATCAAACGATCGATAGTTATTGAAACCCGAATGAATCGAGGGTTCAATTATAGACGAGATATATGATATTTAGTGATGTTACGAAGTATTAAAGCTTCGGGATAAGTGGATTAAAGCACAGAAAAAGGATTTCGATTTAATAGTACGTCGGTACGTTAAACGAAACCTTTAATACCAAACCGAGCAAGAGACGATCGATCAAGCCGAAAAAGATGCGTAATAACTAATAATATGACGTTTTAAGTTAATAAATGTCATGGTTTAAATTTTTAAATCGGTTTTATATAAATTTCATTTTTAAGACGAAAAAGACAGTTTTAGCCTCGTTTTAAGCCGAATTAAACGTTTAACCAAAAAACGAACTGAACCAGATTATCCAAATCATTATCCAGATTACGGAAATCCAAATGAGTGGCCAAGAATGAATATGTTGGTCCCACCCCACCCTTTATGGGTTCCGATCGGCCTCTTGGCCTTCATTTTCTTTTTTTTTCTTTTTTCAAT
Organism: Bidens hawaiensis; assembly: GCF_021521415.1. Taxonomy (NCBI): domain Eukaryota; kingdom Viridiplantae; phylum Streptophyta; class Magnoliopsida; order Asterales; family Asteraceae; genus Bidens; species Bidens hawaiensis. The sequence continues at coordinate 103,303 of NW_027496733.1, forward strand.
CAACAATCCACAAGCTTCATCAATTCCTCTCAATTTCATGAACTAAAAACCGAGATTTGGAGCAAGAAAAACAAGGTAAAGATCGAATTATATACGTTTCAATCTTCGTTTCTTGAGTTTGTTTGCAAGAAAATGAGGTTTCAAAGATGAAAACCGATTCTTGCATGATCAAGTGATGTATATGGGTTATACAAGGGATCTTGGTCCAAGAAAGGAGTTAAACGAACCAAAAACGAATTTTTACGGTTAAATCTTTGTTTTTGGAATCATAACCGAAACCATGAAAGAAATGGCTTGATCGTGAGTGTAACTTGCTTGGTATTGTGTTATGTTGATTGTAGGCTCTGTAATTAGTGGTAGATAAGGCGGAAAGACGAGTTTGTAGCTCGTAGTGGCGGAAAACGAAAGGTATATTCGGTTATATTCGGTTTTGGGAAATTTGGACAGATTGTTGATGCTTTAGAGTTAGGTCATGAAATTTTACAGAGGTGTTAAACACATGAAAATATGAGTTCTGTGAATTTTTGATAATTTTTGGATAAAGGATGAATATTTGGTGAATTTAATGCTCGGTTTTGGCCAAAAATGGTGAAAAATAGTTAAAATCATGAAAAATTCTGGAAAATTGCAGATAAGCTTTTCATATCATGTATAAGTCACACACAAAATTTGAGGTCCGTTGGAGAAGTCTAAGTAGGCTTTTCGGTTAAACGAGTTCTAGGGATTTCTAGCTCGGTTTTAGTAAAAAGGGCATGTAAAAGAATATTTTGGTTCTGGAAAAATTACAGGGGACTATGTGGATGGCAGGGGACATTCAGGAAAAATTTGGGATTTTTCTAAGATCGTTTGGTATTTACGACATATTTAGTGTTTAAATGGTGTTTAAAAATAGATAAATAAATTTTAAATATAGAAATTAATTCTGGAAATATTTTTATAAAATTCCCCACTGTTAAAAAGTGATTTGTACAAAATTTCAAGATCCGAGAGTAAACGGATAATTATTTGTGCTAATTATCAAACTTTTAAAGTTAAAACGCGTAAACCAGTGAAGTTCGCTAAAGCGAGCTGACTGGTGTATAAAAACCCTAAAAATGAACTATTTTCATATAAATGAGTTAAACAAGTAAAAATAAATCATCCGAAAATAATTCGGATGATTTGAGTAATTTTAACCTATTTTAACAGTTTCCGGTACGCCAAAGACGAAAACGGGTCCCGCGGCCAATCGGGACGTCTAAACCGAGCTATAATTTCACATCTTTAATTAAATTATCAGTCAACCACTATTTTCGGGTCGTGTGTGACCAAACTCATTTTTGAAACATAAAAACGGATAACCGTGCTAGGCACGCAAAACGAGAAAAACGACTAATAGTAGTTGTGACCATGGAACTCTAAACGACATCACAATCTGAGTCCGGAGAAGTGTTTCTAGGTTAACCTTGCCCCCAGAACGGGTACAGTGCTGGGTTAACAGTGTCTCCAGATGTACCGATTGATAAGGTTAAAGATTATATAAACAATAATTGTATAATAACGATCGTAGGGATCATATTACAGATTGGACGTGTTAATTGATAATGATTGTTGTTACCTGCTTGCATGTGCTAAGGTGAGTTTCACGAGCCCCTTTTTTTTTTACTGAACTGTTTTAAATATTTTCCCGGGGCGGAAAGCATGTTTCTATTGAAATGTTTAAATACATACTGAACGCATGGATTTGCGTGTATTTATAAATATTTGATTGTACGGGAATCGTACGGAGTGAGTACAGGACTGGGTTAACAGTGTCCCCAGATGTCTTTGGAAGTGTTTCCGGGTTAACATCGCCCCCGGAGTGAGTACAGTACTGGGTTAACAGTGTCCCCAGGGGTTCCTAAAAGTGTTTCTGGGTTAACATTGTCCCCGGAGTAAGTATAGTACTGGGTTAACAGTGTCCCCAGATAATATTATATTATGATATGGATTTATCATGGTTTACTAAAATTGTGAAACTCACCAACTATTCGTAGTTGACTCGTTTTCTCACATGCTTTTCAGGTACAATTTAGATGAAGTGATTGCTTACGTGCTAAGTGCTTGTTGTGTGTAAGATTTGTGTGCGGGATGTCAGGATACATTATAACAGATAGAATTATGAATCGTATTGTATGATGTGTGTATCACCTAGACGGTAATGAAAGATGAGATAATGTAATTTTGAAGTATATTAATGCATTCAGTTTTCTTTATAAACAATGTGGTTGATATCAGAGGTGTCTGTCGCATCCCGTTTACGTTTCTGCTGCGGTTGCGGGGTGTTACACATGATATTTAGAACCATTCAAATTCACCATCCTACTTGCATTAACTTCCATTGTTCAAACAAGTCATAACCCAAGAACAAGAACCGAAGCTCTGATACCACTCTGTTGGGAAAAACAACCACCTAGCCACGAATGGAAAACAAAAAGTGCGGAATTAATCTTCGTTTGGCTAAACTTTTTCCCGACCCGAATGAACCAATGAGGATGCAAACAAATAGGGTATAAATTAAAAGTAAAACGGACACAAAAATTTTAGCGTGGGAAACCTCTCAAGGCGAGAGTAAAAACCACGGGACTACTAGAGCCGCTTCAAATCCACTATCACCAATAATGAGCAATACAAAGTCTTCTCTAGGTAAAACCAGAGGCATACAAAATCATCATATACTTGGTACAAACAGTCTTCAAGTATATGGAACCAAACTACAAAAGAGTAAAACGAGTAAGAAGTATCACCAAACGAGAAACAACCAGTCTCTGGAACTCTTAGCTTTAAAACACCAAAAAAAAACTTGAAGCAACAAACCCTTCTCTTCGTAATAGATGGCCAGCAATAGAAGAGGAACAAAAAAAAAAAAACCTTAATTTGTATTCGTATGTAGATACGGCAGAATGAAAATTGCTCACGATGTGCACATAAAAAAAAACTTTATATTGTTTCTTGTGCTTGAATCCCACGAAAAAACTCCTAAAGCCCACCAATCAATATTTGTCTGTTGTAGACTTGTGGGCCAAAGCAAAACCGACTCACCATATTTGTTTTTCTCTTTTCTTTTATTTCATTATTAAAGATAATAATAATAATAATAATATAACATAATATAACCCATGTAGAATAATATTTGTTGGGTTTTTTCATGGAGAAAAAAATACCCCAAAAATACGTTCTAGGATGGGGGAATTAGTTTCGTTGAGGTAGCTCCGGCTACTGTAGGATTAATCTCAATACACAAAACAATTAATTGCTTTGCAATAATTCACACACCACAAAGTTTTCTCATGCTTCCTTTAATTGCCTAACCGAATAGGGCAAACAAAACACACCACACATACATATAATACTAACTTGTGATTGAATATGATCCTAATCGACTTCCAAGTATTTCAGTACCGACGGTGAAGGTTAAGATATGGAGATATGGTGAGTTTGAGGTTGATGTCGGGCGGTGGTGGCTACAGTGAGTTTAGGGTTTAGGTAGGCTCGTACGGTGGGATACCATAAAGAATCTTGTAGGTTTTTTATTTTATAATCATCCTCTAGAAGAAAATACCCAAAGGTATAAACACAAAGGAAAAAACATAAAATGAAAAAGATCATCTCATTCCATAGCTTATTGCATTATATGTGTACAGGCAATGTATAGAATGAAAAGCCAAATGAGTGGAAAAAATCCGTAAAAACCTTATGTATTGTCGTTTTTATTTATTTTTTTATTATTTTTTTGCACATATAATACATGTTGCATTTAATACAAAACATCAAAAAAGAAAAAATAATTGTTTTGCTATTTTTTTACGCTTTTTTGCTAACGTTTACATACGTTTTAAGGAGAGAGAAAAAGTTAAATTTACATTTATATTTTTTATCAACTTTAATTGTGTGCAACAAGATTCAAACTTTAAGATTTTATATCCAATGACATGGGGGTGATGGCTAAAATTTAAGATTTTATGGACTCAACTTTGAAACCTGCAAACTTAACGGAATTTTCCCATAGTGGTGGATTTCGTCTTTGATTGTGTTCTTGGGTGATTTAGTTCTGAAACATCAAAATCAGTATTAACTGTTGACATATTTTCTCCTCACTCGGGTATTAAAGTTAATTCCAAACGCAGTTAAAAAAAATAGATATACTAGAGTGAAAGAATAACAGTTGTATAACAAGAAAGAGAAAGAGGAGTGTAACTGTTAATATATATTGATTAGCGATGAACAACTTTGCTTCGAAAATATGCTAGGAAAGTCTCACGATCCATTTAACTTTGTTTTGTTTGTTGTTGATCCATTTTTTTTTGTTTATTACTATAATAAATTTGTTTTATTCTTTGTTATCACAATTATCATCGATTTTCTAGAAAAGTTATATATAAGGGCCTGTTTTTTGTATTCGTATGGGGCGTCTAGAATCTTGGAGACTGTCATATGCTAAAGTGTATATATAGTGTTTTAAAGTATACGTCGATAATTCTACAAGACGAAAAGTCGGTCATTAACTTATCACTAAAACCCTTTGCTATATTCTACGAGAGATGAAAAGTTGGTCGTTAACAAAAATTCCGCTCAGAAATAGGAGTCGCATAAATACATCGATTGTAAACGTGATGAGTTTCATATATAACCAAGTAATTGGGGAAGGGTGAGGAGTGTGTGGGGGACCAATGATCCACTTCGTTATGCAAATACACAATCCAAATCAAATTGTATTGGTCTTGACCGATGACTCATATTCAAAGATTATATATCAATAATAATATTGTCACATCTCTATCAGATAACATAGTCAAACAAAAACTGGTTGAAACACTGTATTGGATATGTAGATTGTGTGTTGCTTTAGAATTCATTAATATTTGGCGTAATAATCTTATAAACCGCCTTTGCATGCTATGTTGCTAACGGTTTATAGGGTTTTAATATAAATCCACTAAAAGTATTTAAAATGCACGTACTCCTAAATTTTGATAATTACTATGTAACTTGTACCATAAATCTTAGGTGTTACTATCCGCACACATCACATAAAATATATTTATATGTTTGACAATCGGACATGACAATTTTTGAACCGGGCCATATCATACAATAAAAGCAATACCATAATAAACATAGTGTCATTTATAATATACATCTAATTTTTCTTTAAAACATCTAATTTCAAGTTTCAAGCTTGAAAGAACAAGATAACATAAGAAATAACCTTGATTTATGTTGAATAGATTTGAGGACTACAATTGCACGATATTTCTGTTTCAATTGGTTGGCTTCTTTCTTCAATCACTCGACTTGATCGTTCCTTTATTCACCGTTCTCAATTTGTAAGCCACCATTCTCCAAATCATCCGACGAATCAACCTTTTGGCTTATTTAACTGATAAGGAAATAAAGAAATTAGTATTTTTTTTCCTACTGGGGTTTATTTTTAATTGTTAATAAGCTTAGGCTTATATTAAACAATAACTTATTAGATTACCTTTTATATAACTTTTTTTATTTAGTAAAAAGTTTATATAATACTTATTTCATAAACCAATAGGCAATGGAGATCAGAATATATTTAAAATAATCAATAGGGTTAATCGTCAAAAAAAGTTAGTCAATTGAAATTCTTGTCTTAAATAAAATGCGCAAAAGAATGGGGTCACTTGACCCATCCTTCCGCATATGTTTATATCATGCGTTATATATTTATTTTATTAAAATCTTGTTGGCTTTCACCTTCTAGTTGTATTTATGAAGTGTAATGGTCCACGATATTTAAATTCAGCCCGAAAATATGACCAATAAATTAGCAACAGTTTTTGTTCACATGCAATCTTTTTAAATAGTGAGTTCTATAAAATCTTCGCACATGCACAAGTATGTGCACACAGAAAATCTCACGAATACATTTGCAAAAGTGTATATTTCATTGGTTAAATACTAAGACTTAGTGTTGCCAAAAATCTAATCAAAACTTCTACATAGAATCTCTTGGTTAAAACCTAAAAATCTCTAAATTTACTAAAACCTTAGGCTGTGATACCAACATGTTAAGCCCCGGCTTCATGACATGTGACTGCTTGATACCGCTAATTTAAATATGCAATAAAAAGTTAAATTGTCTTTCTTAACACAAAATTGTATTACATAAAAAAGAGGGTACAAGAACAAATGACAACTAGCCAAAAGTAGGATTCAACCACAGAGCATGAATTTGAAAACTGTGTTTCGACTTATTATCTTTTTCAAAAGAAAATGATTTGGGTTCTAGAAAACTGTTTTTAACACTATTAAAAAAACTAAAATAAAAAGGATTTTTGTAATAACCAAATATTTTTTAATTTATTGGCTTTTTGAAAGAAAAACCAATGAGCCAATAAGGTGTTTTCAAATTAAATCCCAAACATGCTATAACTTTGCATACAAATTCTTCATAAAAGGGAAATTCATCATGACCCAAAGACTTCCCACAACACGTCTGAAAAGTTTAGTCTCCTATCCACCATCTAGTAATCCTTAGCATTCACTTATCGTTCTGGAATATACATACTTAAAAACACACGCATAAAAGCAGATAATTTCACGACATATCGGCTCAACAAACACTTATACGAGTTTTAGTGTATTATATAATTCCTAAAAATGCACCACGAATCAAATCTTATTCAGCGATCATCAACACACTAAAATGCATGAAAAAAATACACACACGCACACCATGATGTCTTTGAGGTCACAATCACGAGTGTAAGCCATTTTCATTCATTTAAAGTATCGACTATATGCATGTATAATATGAGTCATAAACATATCTGAATAATATACACATGTCAAACATTTTAATTACATAATACACTTACATAGAAACTTGTCATCTATCAAAGCATTTTGTATGTATTTTCAACCCAAAAACATATAACAGTTATCTTTTTACTGTGAAAGACTCACCTTAGGTCACGCTAGATAAATACTTAGTTACAAAATTGGCTCACTAGTGATGCAAGAATCCTAATAAGTGTGGTTTATTGTTATTTATCTGAATTAACATTTAAATTACCTCAACAACCAATCCTATCAGATTCATAAACCAAGGATTTAATTACAAAAAACTCTATTGCCTGATCAAAATTGATTTTCTGCATAAATTGGTCTAGGCGTAGTCATGCCCGCAACCGCTATGGGCACGATCATCGAGTGGGCATTTGTGCTCATGTTAATTCGAAGCCCGATTGTGCCTAGGGAAAGGCATGCTTGCAGTCCTGCCAAGTTTGGTCAGGCGCAGTCATAGCCACTAGGTGGCGTGGTTGTGCTCGAGGATTGTACGTCCTCACCGTTTCATTCCAAACCTAGTCTTCTTGTCCATTGATTACCGAAATTAGTTTTAACTCACAAGAAGTTGTTTCTTTACAAGTGTTGTTGAAACCAAATTAATATTAGTCCAATTTGATCATTAAACGTTCCCCTTGTTAAACTCACACTCTTTAACACCAATCTCAAAAGTCCTTCTCACTTCCCTTGAACTAGGTTTCCTAGTCATACCAATTGAGGAAGATGATTAATGAGTAGCAGATGGCCGGTGTCCTTCCAATCTACTCATTTCATCAAACCCAGCCAAGAAAAAAAAAATCTAATTTAAGCCAAGATCAATCTTCAAATCAAAACAAAGTTCATAATAACCCATTTTCACGAACACTTAGGGCATAATGAGTTACAACTCAAATGGATGGATGTTAGATGCTTGCTAACACTTCTGGATTCTTGATAATTCTTCAATTTGAACTATTCCAAGCAAATTCAATAGCTAGGTAGAACGTAAAACCCTCAATAACACACATGAAATCCTCATAAACAAATTAAATAGAGACCAGAAAGTGGAGCTTGATTTTGAAAGGGAAATGAGTTAGGGGAAGTGTGAGAGTGAAATGAGATCACTCTAGGTGATTCCAGGTGGGCGTTGTTTTATGCCTAAAGGGTCGTCAAAAACGTCCTTTGTGTACGTCCTCTCATATTGAAACATGTCAAAAACTACTTATGGTCTGCCAAAGAAGAAGCACTGTCGAGCTTCCTCAACGCACGGTCATGCCGACTTGATATTTCCATGGATACAAGGGCGCGATCTCGGTAGCATACAAGTCTGCTGATAATTTGCATAGTCGTGCTTCTCCATAAATCTCCAAAATTTTCTATTTAACTTGTTACATTGTACTTCTGTATTATATGATATTTTAAACCCATTTACACGTGTATATTTGTGTTAGACAGCAGCGCATATAACTAAAATTGTCACACATGTTCAGTGTCGTCAACTCTTGACTTCTTATGCTTATTTTTAAAATATAGTTTGAGAGAGAGAGAGAGAGATTATACTTTTGAACAAATGGGAACACCAAAAAGCAAGCAAATTTACAAGTTGTTTAAAAGAAACGAGTTAAATAAACAATACACGGACTAATCCATTTCATCTCAAACTTTCTCACTCTAATGTCAAAAAGTCAAAGTGTCAAACTTCCCAAGGCCGACTTTAGAGCACTATGCAGCCCACGAGGCCACGAGAATTAATTCTTTTTAGGTGTCCAAGTTAACTATTGCGGCTATCTCTCTCTCTCCTCTTTCTCTCACATCCGACATTCTCCCTATATAAACACACCTTCTACCCTATTGTCAAAACCAGCACCTTCCAAATTACCATTTTTTCCTCATAACTCTCTCTCTCTCCCATACACCCATTACCAAATCATACACGTCAAGTTATCAATCTACAAAAAGTTTCATGGAGTATAACATGATGAACAGTTGTATTGATCAAACTAGTGGTAGTGAAGAAGATGATCAAATGAACATGTCCGTGGATGATGATCTTCGACGAGGTCCATGGACCGTCGAAGAGGATTTCGCTCTCATTAACTACATCGCCTATCACGGGGAAGGCCGTTGGAATTCACTTGCTCGTTGTGCCGGTACGTATTTCTATTTTTTCTTCATCCTTACGCTCATAGCCCCACACATTTGCGACTGATTTATAACCGAACTCACACCGGTCGCATAGTAAGCGAAGCTGTAAACGTTTATTAACTTAATCATTGATGGTGCAGGACTCAAGAGAACCGGAAAGAGCTGCAGATTGCGGTGGCTGAATTATCTCCGACCCGATGTTCGTCGTGGAAACATTACTCTTGAAGAACAACTCTTGATTCTTGAACTTCATTCACGTTGGGGCAATCGGTATGTTATTTAGTATCTACTCAGTGACAAAATCTTTTTCTTAGTTAATTCTTTTCACAGTAAGCCAATCATCTGTTTACATATAATATCCAGATGGTCAAAAATAGCACAACATTTACCTGGAAGAACCGATAACGAGATCAAGAATTACTGGAGAACAAGAGTTCAAAAGCACGCTAAACAACTAAAATGCGACGTGAACAGCAAGCAGTTTAAGGACACCATGCGATATCTATGGATGCCACGGTTGGCCGAGCGGATTAAGGCAGCCTCCGCCAACGCCACTGCCACCACCGTCACCGGAGATTGTTCCACCGTAACAACCACCACCACCACTTCCTACCCACTCAACCAACATAACATGGATAATATTGCTGGAACAAGCCAGTCAATAATGACCAACAGTTATGCTGGTTATGAGAATAACCTAATTATAAACCCTAGTTCACAACATAGTTCACCACCCGTGTCTGACTTTACTGATGGTTATTATCCTATATGTAACAGTAACAGTAACAACCAAAATCAAGATTTCTTTCAAATCAACAACCCAACTAGTGACGGGTTCTATGGCCCGTTGATCAGCCCCTCGGGTTACTTTAGTGGAGAGATGGAGTTTGCAACAGTGAAGGAGAACAATCAGTGGTCTGGTGGCATTAATGGTGGTGACTTTTCGGACAGTTTGTGGAATGTTGACGATATTTTATTTCTTGATCAACAATTCAACATATGAGGAAGTAGTCCAAAAGTTTGATAAAGTTAGCACACATTCTTAGTGTAGAAACTTTAATTATTTGCAAAGAAATACGATATATTTGTTGATTTGTAATAAGAGAAGATCATTTTTTTCCTTCTTTGAAAAAATTATAAATGTATTTTTTTTAATATTTTTAAATTCTTCAGTTTGAGTTACATCAACATTTCTTTTAATTGCCTTTCTTTTACGAAACAATTGAAAAATTCACGTGATGCTTCTTATAACCAACGAGATTAAATAATAAATAATGCGATTATGACTACAGCGTCACACTAAAAAATGTGTTAACATAAATTTAAATTATCATGAATCTCTAGTGTCGCTTAACAAAAGATGAGCCATTAATTACTTCACAATAAAAACTAGTCTAGTGTTGATCCATGTTAGTTTTAAAATGTAAAAGGTCGAACTATATTATCAAATAGGGATAACCGGATGGATTTGAGCTAGGAATTCCATCCCTATATTCAATTGTAAAATTATGTGTCATACTTGGCCCAATACCCACCGGATGTCATGCATGCCCAGAGGTATCATGCACCCATTAGATTTGTTAAAAAATACAACTAGTAAATTAAAATATGATAAAGTACTTGTATATCATTACTATAAAAAAAAGTTTGAAATACGTAAAATATATAAAATAAATATGATTTAAATTTAAAAAAGATAAATCGAATCATATAAAAATAAATAGTATTATAATAAACGTTGTTTACCAATAAAACTCTTAGAATCTGCATTTACTATAATAGAGTTAATGGAAGTAAAAAACAAAACTTCTTTTAGTATATGTTTCGGGTAAATGGATATCTATTTGCCCTATTTATTTTGGTGATCACCTATTCTATACTCGTCTCGTATCCATGAAAATTTTTAAAACTAATATCATACCTGAAGAGGTATGTACCCGCCTCAACAACGAACGAGGCGGGTCAACCCACAAGATATAGACAAGAGGCTTGAAATCAAGACATTATGAAGGCACAAAGCCAAAACCTACGCGCATGGCGCATATCACACATGCTCAGGCACCACACATGCCCAGGCACCACACATGCTCAGGCATCATATGCCCAGGCACCACAGATGCCCAGGCATCACATATGCTCACGCATATCACATATGCGCGTGGCGCATCAGCGCGCGGCGCATATCACATCTGCGCGTGAGAATAAAGAGAATAAAGAGAAGACCTCGCGCATCCTCAGGATTGGCGCATATCACACATGCACATAATCAACCTCGTCCTTATCCAAATCAGGATTAGGGCAACCTTGATTGTGCACGTCAGACAACCTTCCAGAAGGTATCTTTTTAAGGAATAAGAATATGCTGATGTTGACAGCTGCCAAATGAAAGGTGGACAACTCAGCATAACCCATGTGCTACCACGTGATTATAACCAATGAAAAAGCACCAGGTGTCCCCAAGGACACGTGGCGCAAATCAATTGGAGGAGGCCAACAACGCTGAGCCAAATCAGTGGAAACCCTAGCACTATAAATACAGCATCAACTCCACAGGGAGAGACACTCAATCATATTCAATTACATTCAATCACAGACAGTTACAGTCAGTAACACAGACTGAAACATCCAATCACAGAGTATTCAGCTATTAAGCAATACACTCCAAATTCCTTACTCTCACATATTATTATCTTCTCCCACAAATACTTATTCTCACACCGGAGGGTTACCCCAAAGAGGACCCCTCTGTGCCTTTCTGAGGGGTAAGTTGACGGTGCTGTTCATTTTGTAGGTGGAAGAACCCAGATCCATCAGATCCAAGAGAAACCATCGGTGAAGTAGCATAATCACACCCGAGGAAAGCAGATCGTCTACCAGTGAGTCGATCCACGTTTCTTCATTGGCGCCATCCACTGTTACAACGGCAATCAGATCTCATCAGATCTATATATAAAAACAAATTTTCACCATGGTTTCTGGTGCTCGTAACGTCGATCAAGTTCTGGAGGATATTGAACGTGAGGATGTTAATGAGGGACAGCAGTTTCTGAGGGGGCCGCGTGATTCTACGCGCACCACCAGTAACCGTCCCTTCATCACAACTCCTCACGGCCAGACTGAAACTCCTCCAGACGATCTCACATTACAAAATCTCGCCGGCGCGAAACAAAAAGGACCAATGGGTCCAGAAGATGAAACAAATGATCCTAAAGAATGGCTCATAAACGAGCAGCGGCGTCTAATGGACAAGTACAATGATATGGTCAAACAGAAAAAGCTAGCCGACTTAACACAAAGGCAAGCGTTTGATAAGCAAACTGTTCATGGAACAAAAAGGCCGCGTGCGCCAGAAGAAGGACATTCTGTTCACACTGCACACACTGAGTTCAGTGATGAAGAAGTGCACAGCATGAGGAAGACGCGAGATACTCATGCAGGAGGCTCACAGCTCCGCGCGCCTGTGAACATGGCGCCCGGAGCTAGAGCCGATCTGGATCTGCACATGCCGTACAGCCCACCAGTTAGAGGGCAAGTGGACGTAACCACACCGTATAGACCAGCCATCTTGGTGAAACATTCAAAATTCACTGAGCGCATCGCGAAGGCTCCCATCCAGCACAAAACCAAGATGCCAAGTGGTTTGGGTAAATATGACGGCACAACAGATCCAGACGATTTCTTGCAAGGTTTTTACAACACGGGAAACCTAGAGAGCTGGACGATGCCAACATGGTGTCACATGTTTGCTCGCCGCCTCAGGGGCGCGGCGCGTGTCTGGTTCGAGAGCTTGCCGACTGGGCAAATTGATGGGTTCGAGGAACTATTAGAAAAGTTCCAAGCCCACTTCGTACAGCAGCGCAGACACACGCGCGACCCTGATGACATCATGCACTGCGTGCGCAGGAATGATGAAACGATTGAAGACTACATAACACGTTTCAATCAGGAGTCTCTAGCAATCGGAGGTATAACTAAGCAACTCCTGCGCGTGGCCTTTATACAAGGCGCGCGCAGTGATCAACTCCGCCGAGCTCTCGTAAGCAGAGATGGCATGCCCACCACGTGGGCCAAGTTAATGGAAGCATCGCGAGTTTTCGCGAGAAATGAAAAACAAATTGCCCAAGATAGGGCAAGAGAAAGAGCGCATCAAGCTGAGTCACCGCGCAGCAAAGAAAACAGGGGCAAACAGAACTCTGTATGGTCCAGGTTGCAACCAACCAGTTTTTCTTCCGCAGAAAAGCAGGCGCAACCAAGCTCACCCCAGCCCCAAAAAGATGTTCGTAATCGCGGGGAGGGTGGCAAGAGGGAAGGCGGCAGAGATCCTAGCAGACCTCTGCCAAGAATATGGACTCCCCTCACTAAAACGCCTTCACAGGTGTTAAGCACTGAGAATGTCCAATTCAAAAGCCCTAAGCCACTACTCTACAAGGGACCATCAGACAGTGGCAAGTACTGTGAGTTTCACAAGTCCACAGGACACAACACTGATGCATGCCACCACTTGAAGGATGCAATTGAAAAGGATGTGAAATCAGGCAAGCTGGCTCACCTGGTAAAAAACTCAAGACCAAGAAAATAAACAACCAGAAGGAGCCTCTGCCAGCAAAAAGTACAAAAGAATCTGTGTAGCCGAGGGAGGAAGGCAAGGGCAAACATCAAGAAAAAGAAGCGCGCAAATCCAAGGAGATTGGCGCGAGCAACAAGTAATCTTCCCAAGAATCAGGGGAGGCCCTTCAATTAGCAGTCCTCTTGTTATCACTACACACATTGCTCATTACGAAGTGTCAAAAGTCCTGGTGGACACTGGCAGCGAGTCAGACATCATGTATGAGCAATGTTTCAGGAAACTGGATCCGGCAGACCAAGCAAGGCTTGAAATTGTGAATGCACCAATCTCTGGTGTTTCAAATGAAATCAATCATCCCCTAGGTCAAATACAATTTGAGCTAACTATGGGGGATGAGAAACACAAGCGAGCCGAAGTTGTTAACTTCTTGGTCTTGCCCACCACTTCTTGCCACAATATGATCTTGGGTAGGGGAACGATTGCCCAATTCAACGCCATACCGTCGCCAGCGCACGGCGCGTTGGGGTTCCCAACACCAACAGGTGTAACTTTTGTATACCGAGATCATTTGTGCGCAGTGACAAGTACTCCGCGGGAGGGGAGAATGAAAATTCCAATGGCAGAAAACGCGCCAGAGGAATGGATTCTCAACCCGAAATTCCCGGAGCAAAAAATCACAATTGGCGCTACGATATCAGACGACACGAGGTTGAGAATGAAAAAGTTGCTCACAGCATATATGTCGGTCTTCGCGTGGCAACACTCTGATATGACTGGGGTTCCGCGAGACCTGGCACAACATTCTCTCAACACGTTCAAGTCTGTAGAGCCAATTGCTCAAAAGAAGAGAGTCATGGGGGATGAGAAAGCGAGGGCCATGAATGAGCAGGTTGAGGATTTACTGCGCGCAAACATCATCCGACCGATACGATACCAGACGTGGGTAGCCAATCCTGTGATGGTAAAGAAAAGTAACGGGTCGTGGAGGATGTGCATTGACTTCAAAGACCTCAACAAAGCGTGCCCAAAAGATTGTTACCCCCTCCCAAACATCGACGCAAAGGTGGACTCCGTGGCGCCATTCAAGCTCAAATGTTTCTTGGATGCCTACAAAGGCTATCACCAGATTCAAATGGCACCACAAGATGAGGACAAGACCGCATTTAGAACCGACAAGGGTGTCTTTTGCTACACAAAAATGCCCTTTGGTTTGAAGAATGCGGGCGCCACCTACCAAAGACTTATGGATGCCGTTTTCAACGAGCAAATAGGAAGAAACCTAGAAGTCTATGTGGATGATTTGGTGATCAAGAGCAGGGAGGAAAAGCAAATGCTCAAAGACATCGAAGAAACCCTTGGGCGCCTAAAGGAAGTTAACATGAAGCTCAATCCGAGCAAATGTACTTTCGGCGTACTAGAAGGAAAATTTCTAGGTGTAATGGTCACCAAGGATGGTTTCAAGGTGAACCCTGAGAAGGTGGAGGCCATCCTTGACATGCCCTCGCCATCCACCATGAAAGAAGTTCAGAAGCTGAATGGTAGATTGGTATCAATCAACAGGTTCCTAGCGAACCATGCAAGCAAATCTACCCCATTTGTCAATACATTGAGAAACTGCTTAAAGAAAAGCCAGTTCAAATGGACTCCTGAGGCCGAACAAGCTTTCAGTGAGATTAAAGAATGTTTGATAAATCTGCCCGCGCTCACAGCTCCACTTCCTGGTGAAACTTTGACATTGTACCTATCAGCAGGAGAGCGCGCCATCGGCGCAGTATTATTGGTGGATCGCAAGGGAATCCAAACGCCAATATACTATGTGAGTCGGGTGCTGACAGATCCTGAGACGCGCTACTCCATCATGGAAAAGTTAGTTTTATCACTAACACACGCGTCGTGCAAGCTTCATAGATATTTCAATGGTCATCCCATTGAAGTTCTGACTGGTTACAACATCCAGCAAGTTTTACGGCGCCCCGCGCTCTCGGGAAGGCTGACAAAGTGGGCGCTGGAATTAGGCGAGCACACGATCGCCTATAAGCCCCGTCCAGCAATAAAGGGACAAATCTTGGCTGATTTCATTGTCGAGGTCCCCGAAAGAAAAATTGAAGAGGCTCAGCGCGAGGTAGACCCTCCGCGAGCCAGTGATGAAGAAAATGTTTGGAGATTGTTCACTGACGGAGCTTCAAACAACGAAGGGTCCGGCGCAGGCCTAAAACTGGTGGATCCAGAGAATCATGAATATACTTACGCCATCAGGTTGGACTTCAAAAGTACCAACAATGAGGCTGAGTATGAAGCCCTGCTGGCTGACCTGCGCATCGCGCACAAATTCGGGGTTAAAAAGCTAGAGGCCCATGTTGATTCATACTTGGTAGCAGCACAGGTCAATGGCCTTTATGATGCCAAGGAGAACACCATGCCTCTATATCTAGAGCAGGCGAAAAAGCTCATCGAGCAATTTGACAGCTTCAGAATCATTCATATTCCGCGCAGTGAAAACAAATCTGCAGACGCGCTGAGTAAGATGGCATCAACCAGTTTTGATCACTTTGGCAAAGATGTCAGGGTAGAAGTAATGAGCAACCCGTCGGTGGTAGTGAAGTCTGTCCTGGTAACTCATACAACCCCTTCATCATGGATAACTCCAATAATGGAATTCTTGAAGGAGGGAAAGGTACCAGATGATCGCGCACAAGCGAGGAAGATAAGACACAAGGCGCAGAACTATGAACTGCTTGATGGTACATTATATCGACGCTCTTATCTTGGGCCGCTCATGAAATGCCTAGACGCTGGGGAAGCAAGCTATGTGATCAGAGGGATACACGAAGGAATCTGTGGAATTCATGCTGGCCCGCGCATGGTGGTTGCCAAGGCAATGAGCGCAGGCTACTATTGGCCAGGCATGTACTTGGACGCTTTAAAAGAGATCCAAAAATGCAAAGCATGTCAGAGCTATGCGCCAAACACCATGCGGCCAAAGAACAACTTGATTCCAGTGACCTCTGCATGGCCTTTCCACAAATGAGCAATCGACATTGTGGGTCCCCTTCCACAAGCGCAAGGGCGAGTAAAATTTTTGGTAGTGGCAGTAGACTATTTCACAAAATGGGTTGAAGCCAAGCCACTAGCAAAAATCACAGCCGAAGCGATGAAGCAGTTTATATGGAGCCACATCATATGCCGTTTAGGCTTGCCCATTGAAATTGTGAGCGATAATGGCAAGCAATTCACTGACAAGAAGATATCCAGCTGGCTCAAGGAATTGCGCATCAACCAAATTTTCACTTCAGTTTATCACCCCCAGGGGAATGGCCAAGTGGAACGCGCGAACCAAAGCTTGTTAAATGGGCTGAAGAAAAGGTTGGAGGGAGAATCCCATTCTTGGGTCGAAGAGCTACCTAATGTCCTGTGGGCACACAGCACATTAAGCAAAACCAGCAATGGCGAATCCCCGTTCAGCCTAACCTATGGAACGGAGGCAATGATTCCAGCAGAAATTGGGTGCCCATCCCATAGAGTGCTCATGATAAGCAAGATTGATAACGAGCGCGAAAGAAGGTTGGATCTCAACTTACTTGAAGGGCGCAGAGAGGCGGCTATCATCAGTGAAGCCAAATACAAGAAAAAACTGGAAAAATATTACAACCAGCGCGTGAAAGAATGCCACTTCAAGAAAAATGATTTTGTCCTTCGAAACAATGAAGCTAGCCGCGCGATACCCCCAGGAAAAATGTCACCCAATTGGGAGGGACCGTATCAAATCTCAGAAGAATTGGGGAAGGGCGCATATGCTTTAAAAGATTTGAATGGAAAGAAGATCCCGCGCGCATGGAACGCGACACAGCTTAGAAAATGTTTCATGTAAAAAATATCAAGTTTGTAATCAAGGCTTTTTAAGCCATTATGAATAATGATACGCGCTATCTTCTCTTAATGTGGATTCTATTACCTTTTGCATACATGTTTCACACTTCCCTTTATTAATTTTGAGCAATATGACAACATTGTATTGACATCAAAATAAAATAAAACGAAGTAAAACATACATGCGCGAGCAACAAGCTCAAATGCGTTAACGAGTCTTAACTCTAAAACGTCAGGGCCTTAGCCCAATTCTATTACCTTTTGCATACATGTTTCACACTTCCCTTTATTAATTTTGAGCAATATGACAACATTGTATTGACATCAAAACAAAATAAAACGAAGTAAAACATACATGCGCGAGCAACAAGCTCAAACGCGTTGACGAGTCTTAACTCTAAAACGTCAGGGCCTTAGCCCAATAATGTGAGCCTTAGCTCAAATCACTCACAACATCCATCCTACATGCTGCGCAGCCTGACCATAAAATACCTAAACACAACTAAGGCAAAACAAATGCCAAAACATAGTTGTTAAGGTTTCAGGTCGAGGTCGCGCATGCAATTGTAATGGATATCTGAGCAACACATATTGATACGTAAAGGCTAAAAAACTCATAATTCCATGCGCGATAACGTCGCGCAAAAGAGGAATAATGAAAACGCCAAGACACGTGTCAACAATATCAAGATATGGCAAAATCACTTACAATATGACAAGGGTTAAGTATAATAAATTCCTTACAACCTTGTTCTTATTCCAACGTGCAAGCATATCTTATATTCAACAAGCAAACATTCAATATAAAGAGATGAATGGGGAATGCGCAAGATGCGAAGAAGGGAAGAACAAAATTTCATTCCATTGAAATTTACAAGTTTACAAGATAAGATACAAATTACAAATAAAAATAAAAAACATGAAGGGCTTCTCAAGTCTCCACGTCGACGTCAGCCTCTTCATAATCCTCATCATCGCCCTCAGCATCTGGCGCAGCCTGCTCCTCGTCATCTCCAAACTGACCATAGTCAAGTTGTTCATCTTGAATGGAGTCTTCTAGCACAACAGTGTCAGGAGCGGATCCTTTGGCCACGCCAGAGCCGCTAGCAACGCCAGCATTCCCCGCGCCATCATCGCCGCTACCAGCCCCTTCGCACTCGTCAAGTAATTTCTTTAGCGCGCCGAGGTCGGGCTGGTCAGCAAGCGCGGATATCTGCAAATCATAAGCAAAAATATGAGTACAAAAAGACTTAGAAAATAAGTCAAGGTAATCTCATTAAGGTTAAAATACCTGCGCAAAGATGGGAATGGGAGTATTCATATACTTCTCCCCCATCGCGGCCATTTCCGCGCAGGCAGCGTCGCTCTGATAAGGGTACTCGGATGGGTTCTTCTTCAACATGCCATATTCATAACCATCCGTGAACCCTTCAGCTCGGCCCACCAAGCGCGCGGCAGCGTTGCAATCCATCACCAGGGCCTGAAACTCGCCTGAGTATTTCATCGCGTAAGCGCAACGAGTCATTCCCTGTGAGATCAGCCATTGGCGATCCTGCGCGAGGCCAGCAACAGACGTCTCGAGGGCAGGAACCTGAGAGTTTAATAACTCAACAGTTTCCTTAGTCTTTTTTAGCTCCTCTTTGTCGGACGCTGCTGCCGCCAAGACTTCTTCCTTTTCCGTCCGCGCAGAATCAAGTGCTTCCTGGCTAGACGCTGCCATCGCCAAGGCTTCATCCTTCTCGGCCTGCGCGGACGCCAGTTCCTTCTTCAGGCGCGCAACCTCACTCTCCAGTGATGATTTTTCAGTGATAGACTGGACAAGAGCTTGGTCACGCGCCTCCACCTCCATCTCCAAGTCGCGCGCTCTGCGCGCGTACTTGTCCGCGTCCGCCTCCGCCGCCTGCAGCTTCTCCCGCGCAGCCTGAAGCTCATGACCGCGCTTCACGAAGGCGCTGTTGGCACTTGCTCTGTTCTCACTGAGCTCTGCTTGGAGCTTCTCAGCTCTCTCGCGAGCATCAGAAAGATGCCAAGCAGACACCTTAGCCTATTGCTTGGCTTCCGCAAGAGCATCACGTACTTTTACGTAATCATTGCGAAGCTCTTGGGAGGCTGCAAAGAAGGCCGACCCAGCAAACATATGATCGTTGAGCAAGTCGTCGCGAGCGCGGTCCTCCTGGAACCTCCTTTCAGATGGAGGCACAGCATGAGCCCAGAATTCCGCACACACACCCATGGACTGAAATGTGCTTTCTTAAGTAATATTCCATCTCGGGCGGTAAATGTGATCGGCTTCCTGCAAAAACAAAGTAATTATCTAAGTTATCAAAACACTAAGATGGAAGTCCGCGCAGCGGAACAAAAAATAACCTATACCTGCGGGGATGAAGCAGAAAAGTCATCGCCAGCCCTACGAGAAGGCTCCGCCGCGAAACCTCGTGGCGCTGCAGGGCTGGCGCGGGCGCCAGCGGGGTCTTCAACTTCAAACTCCTCATCCTCCTCTGAAATAGGCCTCTTCTCCTGCGACCTAGAATCAAAATCGGTCTCGCAAGGAGGGCTGTGCGCAGGAGGAGGTGAGGGAGGTCTCGACGCCGCCAGGTCGGCGCGCAAAACGGCCTCCTGCTCCTTAGTAATCCCGATGAGGGGAGATTCATCGCTTGCAGGAGCAGGAGCAGAGCCAACGGCACTGGCACCGGCGCCAGGAGTGCCGCCAGAAGCTTGTACGCCAGCTACGGCTTCTATGAAAAAATCAACAAAAAGAAATGGTTCATGACTTGATCTAAAAGAAAGTCAGAAAATAAGAGCGCAATACGTACCTTGGCGCAACTGCGTTCGCGAAGCAAACATCGCCATGAAGTCCATTCTACCCTTCTTTGAGGGTAAAACGGGGGACTTCGAAGCGACCTCCGGCGCAGCCTCGGCATCTTGTTGCGCTGTCGCCGGCTCTACAATCATTTGAGTGAGCAAAGATTCATTAGTAATTCTATCAGAATCGCGCTCATAGAACCATAAAAGATAAGCAAAGGATAAGCAAAGTATACCTGTCGAAGGCGCAACACCGCTTCCCTTTTCTGCAGCGCGAAGGGAGGAGGTAGTGGCACCATGCCTCAGGTGGACAGGAGGTCTGCCCACTTTTTGAGGCAGGGAAGACAAGGAAACCTTGGTGGTAAACTCCTGGGTTTTCCCAAATCCCCCCGCCTGAGTAGGAGGATCCTGAACAACAGGGGCAACATCTTTCTTCTGTTTCTTACTGGCCCCCGCGCCAGTTTTCCCCTTAGCTTTACGCTTTAGTTGGGGCGCCTCCTCCTCCTCCTCCTCCTCTTCCGCGAGCTCCAGCTCGTAGTTTTCGAGCGCATCTACAATACACGCAACAGAATTGTTAGCAAAATTTGGTATTATAAGGGAAAAGGCATAAGTACAAAGGATTACCAGGCGCATCGCTGTCGAAGACAAATCCCAGATCAACAGGGATGAACATGTCATCAAAGCGATCGGGGAAACCAACCTCCCCAGCGCCGAGCGCGACGGAGCCACCCTCCATATGCTCATCATATGCGGCGTGGATATACTCCTTGGTGACTGCACAAAACAAGTCAAATGATATCAGCAAAAAGAATAATATTCGCGCAGAAGTAAAGCAATGAGATAAACTTACACAAGCCGTCGACTTGGATAACGGGCTCAGTCGCGCTGTCCGCCCACCTCCTGCTCATACCAACCCCCACCAGCGCCTCCTCACAAATGTTCTTGGCGGGGGATGGTTCAGCGGTCAACTTATTAACCCAGGCGCCAGTTGGGTTCTTGAGGACACCCACATCCGCAGGCGCAGAAGAAGTCGCGCGCATGGTCATGCGGATGGGGATCACACCAGCCCTTATATAGAAAAACCTCTCAGACCAGTCATGAAGGCTCTTGAATGAAACAGTGGAGCACTTCACCTTCTGACTGCGAGGAATAAATGAGAACCAAGAATCTTGGATCTTGGGCTTGTAAAAAAACTGAAAGCGCCGAGGGGTGGGCTCCTCGCGCTGGGATTTGCACATGAACTCAAAGTGAGTCATGCGCACAAGTCCAAACGGATGGACTTGGGATATATGAATCCCATAAAACTGAAGCAGTGCACCCACAAACCTTGTCATCGGGAGACGAAGGTTGCAGTGGGTGAAAAAATGGCTATAAAGGGATATATAGCCGGTAGGCGGGTCCGCCGCCGTTTGCCCGGCCCCAGGCAACATGCAGCCAAACAGAGGGGGAAAACCCTGAGAGGCGATAAGGCTGTCAAGATCAGCCTGCCTCAATTTGCAGGGGATTTCATTCCACCTCTTCACGGCCTTGGTCCTCCCTACCTCCTCCGATGAGACCTCAGCAGCCTTCTTCCCCTTGCCGGTCTTCTTCAATGTAGACATTACTAACGATTTTCTACGGCAATGGATGGGGGAGATTGTGTTGTCTGAGCTATCAGACATACAACTGTGACAAAGAACAAAGGATGATCTGAAGAACAGAGACCTGGAAGCAGAACAAAGGTAATCAGAAGACAAGGAAAGAAAGAAAAGCTCAGAATAAACAAGAAGATGAAGGATAAAAAAAACTCTAAGGGCTGGCTTTTATAGGCTCAGAAAAGAGAAAAAATGGTGCTGATCGGACCTCACGCGCCCCCACTCGCAGGTGCAAGCCAACGGAAGCGCGACACGTGTCAATCACACTGTGTGAGGGGACACGAAAAGAAATAATACAGCTGTTGCCAGAGTTCACGCGCCACCACTCGCAGGAACGGACCAATGCGAGTGCGACACGTGTTCCTGACACTCTATGAGGGGACACGAAAGGCAACTGTAGCACCTCGAGCACACGAAAGGTCTGACACGTCTCCATCACGTACATAGACGATTCGTTTTCAACCAAAAGGATAGAATTTCGCGCAATGACGAGTAATAAGAAGAAAAAGACAAACCCTACTAAAAGAGCAAACTGTTAAGTCTAATATCTATCTTGCCTCGCTCGCGCGAGACAAGACACACATTAGACTGGGGGGGCTTGAAGAGGTATGTACCCGCCTCAACAACGAACGAGGCGGGTCAACCCACAAGATATAGACAAGAGGCTTGAAATCAAGACATTATGAAGGCACAAAGCCAAAACCTACGCGCATGGCGCATATCACACATGCTCAGGCATCATATGCCCAGGCACCACACATGCCCAGGCACCACACATGCTCAGGCATCATATGCCCAGGCACCACAGATGCCCAGGCATCACATATGCTCACGCATATCACATATGCGCGTGGCGCATCAGCGCGCGGCGCATATCACATCTGCGCGTGAGAATAAAGAGAATAAAGAGAAGACCTCGCGCATCCTCAGGATTGGCGCATATCACACATGCACATAATCAACATCGTCCTTATCCAAATCAGGATTAGGGCAACCTTGATTGTGCACGTCAGACAACCTTCCAGAAGGTATCTTTTTAAGGAATAAGAATATGCTGATGTTGACAGCTGCCAAATGAAAGGTGGACAACTCAGCATAACCCATGTGCTACCACGTGATTATAACCAATGAAAAAGCACCAGGTGTCCCCAAGGACACGTGGCGCAAATCAATTGGAGGAGGCCAACAAGGCTGAGCCAAATCAGTGGAAACCCTAGCACTATAAATACAGCATCAACTCCACAGGGAGAGACACTCAATCATATTCAATTACATTCAATCACAGACAGTTACAGTCAGTAACACAGACTGAAACATCCAATCACAGAGTATTCAGCTATTAAGCAATACACTCCAAATTCCTTACTCTCACATATTATTATCTTCTCCCACAAATACCTATTCTCACACCGGAGGGTTACCCCAAAGAGGACCCCTCTGTCCCTTTCTGAGGGGTAAGTTGACGGTGCTGTTCATTTTGTAGGTGGAAGAACCCAGATCCATCAGATCCAAGAGAAACCATCGGTGAAGTAGCATAATCACACCCGAGGAAAGTAGATCGTCTACCAGTGAGTCGATCCACGTTTCTTCAATACCCGGTTTCATACAAGAATATCCATAGCATTACTCATCCCAAATGTTTGAGTTTCAGGAACGCTGATCGCCATTCGGGTAGAGGTTCGATTGTCAATCCCTAGATATGAACATATATTTCTAAGTTCTGTATGCTTGTTTATAGAACCAGTAATTTTGTTATGTATATGTTTGCAACTTTGCATATTGGGAGTACTAGGGGTATCGTGTATTGTGAGATGCAAATAATTGGTTCCACTTACTTTATTGTATAATATATGATTTAGTAAGTTGTAATGATGTATTACATCAAGTCATGGACTTTTGAAACCTAGTTTTGTTGGCCATCAGCTAAAAAAGGGTAACAAAAGAATTGAAACTTATGGCCTACTTCTAGATCATTGTATTTATTTATTAATTTCCTTTAGTTATAAAATGAACAATAGATCCCATTAATTTTTGCGTTTGCATTAGCTAATCAATAAATCAAAATCTAATCATTTAGAAATTGTGCATGGATATCTAATTACTATCAGTGTTATTATTAATTATTAATTATTAATTATTATTATTATTATTATTATTAATATATATAAAATAGAACTTTGGTGCCGCAAGGGTCTTATGGGGTCATTTGACGGCACCATATTAGCCCGTAAGTTTGATTTTTTTATTTAGTTTATTTATGATAACGAACATAAGGGAAACCGAATAAATGTCAATTTATTTTGTTTTAGTTCTGGAATCATAACGAAGCTTGCGGAAACCGACCAAATTCGAGTACACTCGCCTCTTCAACGTCTGTGACTGACAACATTCGGGTTTTTTACCAACGCGCAAGTTTACCGTCCGACGTCCCCTGGCCATCAGTTCACCTTCATATATATATATATATATATATATATATATATAAGGGTGAGATCCAGTGACAACTCCTTTTAAAGAGAAAATTTGAAAACTCCTAAAAACACTAAAAAACTATTTTTAACTTTTTTTTAATTTTTTTTTGAAGTTTCTGTTTTTTCCATTATTCTTATATTTGTTATTCGTTCAAAAAAAATAAAAATAATAAAAACCTTGTCGGTAACCTCGTCGGTGTAGTGCACATGTGTAATGGTGTGCATTACATGTATGCAAAAGTTTTTGTATTGCATAGTATACAACACTATTGCACATATTTGATACACACTATTGTATATATGCAATATAAGACTAATACGCACATCGATTACACATTAGTATGTATGTGTAATACAACATTAACGGGCATGTGCACTACATCGACTTTTATTTTATTATTATTTTTTTTTCATATAATACAACACTACTACAAATATACAATACACAAATACTGAATATATACAACTAAACACTATTGAACTTAAAAATACATAGTAATTCACATGTGTAATACAACGGTTTCGCACAGTAATACGTATGTGCATTACAGCGGATTTTTTTTTTTAATTTTTTAATTTTTTTAATTCTTTTTATTTTTTTCGAGTGAAAGGGACCAAAATATAAGAATAATGGCAAAAACGAAAATTTGAAAATATTTTTTTATATTTAATTAAAAATAATTTTTTAAGAGTTTTTAAGTTTTCTTCCTAAATGTGAGTTTTCTTTTGATCCTCTCCCTATATATATATATATATATTCATTTTTTAGCTCCAATACCATAACGAGCATAATTAAAACCTACCGTATTCGTGTTGAATTACTGCCACAATGACCGAGTTCTACAACGCTTGTATTTTCCACCGTC
Source organism: Bidens hawaiensis (assembly GCF_021521415.1). Taxonomy (NCBI): domain Eukaryota; kingdom Viridiplantae; phylum Streptophyta; class Magnoliopsida; order Asterales; family Asteraceae; genus Bidens; species Bidens hawaiensis. The sequence goes on from NW_027496733.1 coordinate 128,471, forward strand.
GGGTTTGCCGACCAAATAAACATCGTTTTAAATATTTCGGTTTTTTATATGTTAATATTTTTATAAGTTAAATTGACGAATAAATTTTTTGGGCTTTAACGCTAAAACTTTACCAACGATATCTATACCCTAAGTACATAACTGATACTAACCGAATTCGCGTCGACTCATCATCGTAACACTCGGTTTTACTAACGCTAGAGTTTTGTCAACTGTCCCGGCGCAACGTGCCGCATAGAAGAACTAGTTTAATCTATAATTAATATTTTTAATAGTACGTTGTTAATTTACATATCTTTATTTTTCTTTTATCCTATTTATCTCTCTCTCTCTCTCTCTCTCTCTCTCTATATATATATATATAATTTTCTACATAAAAATCATATGTGTCACAATGTGGTTACTCCCCAACCCCTCTCGAGTCACCAGATTGCTTCATTCCTGAATGGTGGCTTCTTATGTGTTTGATCCAAATTCGCGAGTATGGTCTTACCAAATCTGGATAATCCTTAAACGGGTTATAACATTTCATTTATTTATAAAATCTTTCATCATTAAACAATAATTTTCACGGGTCATGGGTCTCACCAAACTGGGATAATTCATAAACGGGTTATAACATCTCAATTATTTGTGAAACTCCTTAATTATCAAACAATAATTTTTGCGGGTCATGGGTCTCACCAAACCCGGATGACCCTTAAACGGGTTATAAGATCTCATTTATTTATGAAACTCTTTTAACATCAAACCTTAATATAATTTCTCTTATCTACATATTCACTATCGCCGGTCTATCCTCTCCATCACCGGTTTACTTATGATTACCACCCACCATCGTCAACCTACCCTCTCATGCATCAACCACCATCGTAACCTACATTAACCACCCCTTTTTCATAAGACAAATTTTTGTGTTCATGTTTGTTCATTTAAAAAAATCAGCATATTCGTGTTCGTTTATGTTGGTTCGTTGAAAATCTAATAAACCTACACATCTTAATTGAAAGAGCCCTAACTTTAAATAAAAGTAACTAACGTAACAAACTACTATATACGTATAAAATTAAAACAAAGCTACGTTAAAAAATAAAACAAATCATTACAAAATATAAAAATAGCAAAACGATTAAAAACAAAAACCTAAATAAAACCTCAGTAACACGGGGCCTAAAACCTAGTATATAGTATATATGGGTGAGATCTATAGAGAAATTCTCTTAAAAAGAGAACTAAAGAACTACTAACGAATTATTTTTAACTTTTTTTAGAAAGTATTTTGTGATTTTTTTTATTTTTCTCCTTCTAATAAGATGATATTGTTTTTAAAGAAAAGAAAAACTGTCGATGTGGATAATAATACTACAACACAATTGAATTATACAGTACACACTATTGAATATATGCAAATACAACACTAATAATTGTATGTGATACAAACTATCGCATATATGTAATACAACACTAATGCACATATGCACTATATCGATTTTTTGTTAATTTTGTATATGATACAACACTATTGCACCTATACAATACCAACAATTGTATATATGCTATTCAACACTATTGCAAAGATCAAAATACACACTATTGCACATATGCATTAATAAAAGTCGATGTATTGTATAAGTGCACTACAACGAGTTTTTTTTTTGTTTTTATATTTTTTAGAGTGAAAAATAACAACATATAAGAAGGATGAAAGAAAAAAATTAAAAATATTTCTTTATTAATTCTCTAGTTCTTTCTCTAAGGAGGAGTTTTCTCTTGATTATTTCCCCTAATATATATATATATATATATATAGGGTGAGGATATGTGTATAAAGAATAACATGTATAAAATTAAAATATGCGTATTATACATATATGTATAATTTTGCTAAACCGATATTTTATTTATTTTTTTTAAACGGGGATGAAAGATAATTTTTTTTGTTTTTTTTTACTTTTTATTTTCGCTTTTTAATAAATTTTTTAAATTTTCTTAAAAAGAGTTTTTTTGTGCTTCAAAATGGTTATCACATAATCCCAATCATATATATATAAGGGTGAGATACAGTGAAAACTTATCCTTAAGAGAAAATTTAAAAAAACTTATAAAAACTCCTAAAAACTATTTTTAACTTTTTGTTTAAAATTTTTTTTGAAGATTTTGTTTCCCTTTATTCTTATAAGTTGTTATTGGTTTAAAAAAAAAAAAAAAAAACTTGTCGATAACCTCGTCGGTGTAGTGCATATGTATAATAGTGTGCATTGCATATATGCAAAAGTATTTGTATTGCATAGAATACAACACTATTGCACATATTTAATACACACTATTGTATATATGCAATATAAGACTATTACGCATATCGAATACATATTAGTACGTATGTGTAATACAACATTAACGCACATGTGCACTACATCGACTTTTATTTTATTATTATTATTTTTTTTCCATATAATACAACACTACAACACATATACAATACACAAATATTGAATATATGCAATTAAACACTATTAAACTTAAAAATACGTCGTAATACACATGTGTAATACAATGGTATCGCACAGTAATACATATGTGCATGTGCATTACAGCAGGTTTTTTTATTTTATTATTATTTTTTATTTTTTTCGAGCTAAGGGTAAAAAAATATAAGAATAATGACAAAACAGAAATTTGAAAATATTTTTTTATTTTTAATTAAAAATAATTCTTCGAGAGTTTTTAAGTTTTCTTTCTAAAGATGAGTTTTTTCTTGATTCTCTCCATATATATATATATATATATTACTCACGAACATTCAATTTTATTGCCAGGTTTGTTTTCTTCAAGATAAACCTTTGAGAAGCTATTTACATTTAAACCATTTTAAAAGAATTAATATAACTATTTATAATATAGAGAGTAAAAATAAAGTATAAAAATATACACATTTACAATGTTTACTCTTATAGGTGTGAAAAAATATTAAATTTTGTCCATGCTTTTAAATGTTCTTATCTATTTGTGTCAATTTTCTTCAGCCATGAGTAAAGCATGGATTTAACATTTATTCCATGAAGTGTCGGCAAATAATATAAAATAAAATCTACTTTATAAGAATTTTTATTTGGGGTTGTGAATAATCCTTTCCCATTATTTTAAATAATTAGTATTGAAAACTATTCTTTCTTTGTGCATTAGCCGTCGCTTTCGTTTTGAGTGATCACCACCGATCACACACATTAGGTAAAACGCCCTAAACCCCATGGAGTCTTGTATGTTGGAATTATACATTCAAAGTAGTTCTTAAACTTCGAATTTGAACACAAACCAACGAAAGTCTTACAAAATCTGATATTAATTAAACTTGTCCAAAGTTAAAACACAATAATCACCTAACTATGGAAGCCTCAATTGCCATGATAACCATCCGTGCACATCAGCAATCCTTAACTCCCTCAACCTGCAATCTGTTAACCTGATGTACAAACAAAAGTCAGCTACACACTGAATGAGTTATAGTTTAATTAACTGACATTTATTCTAAACATACAATAATATATGACGTCCTAACACACAAACATTGTATAAACGAGCATGAATAAAGCACAACATTCTAATCTACCTAACTTTCTTGAACCGAATAAATGTAATTGCAATTGTCGACGCTCGCCACAAAGGCACTGCTAATTCCCTGTCTCCGTACATGGAACCTAACTATACCCATACAATGGCGTCTAACTGGTACTTATACAACATGGTCCAACCGACTGGCCGACTAAAAGCTTTAAACATAACTGATCGTTAACTTACCTAACACATAACATAAGCATACAAGCCCCAAAAACATTGAAGAGAAATGGATCTAGAAACTCACCTGATTCGTTTATGTTTCTGAGTTGACTAGTAATCCTTTATGGGAACCAATCCTTGAATAGTTGTTAAAGTTAACTGTTAATAACTAAACTAACATAACTGACTAAACCCTATCTTGCATATATGGGTTAGCTTCCACGCTTGAACTAGTTAGACTTTAAGTGGATTATTATGGAAGTACATATGGTTCATACCAGGGTTTAAGCATACATGTCTCTCATTAATTCACAGTTTCACACATAATGAACTTGTAATAACGCTGGGGTTCTCGCATAATCTGATTTGTAAACACTAAGGGGTTTTCCCATTAACTGAACTCGCAAACACTAAGGGGGTTCTCACATAAATCTAAATCAAAAACACTAGGGGGTTCACGCATATATTTACTCACAAACACTAGGGGGTTCTCCCATAACTAAACTCGTAAACACTAGGGGGTTCACACATAAACTAAACTCGCAAGCACTGTGGGATTCTCGCATAAATTAAACTCGCAAGCACTAGGGGGTTATGCATAAACTAAACGTGCAAACACTTGGGGGTTCATGCATTTTGAACTTTTGCGTGAATCAATCCAGTTCTCGAATTCAAGACCCCTATTTTCAGATTTTATAGTTTTGTGGGTTCTTGGACCCATGCGAGTTCTAGCATATTACGGGTTCAACTAACAATCTATATCTTGGTTATGCTTATCACTTTCCTAACCTTTAAGAGCCAATTTATAGCTAAGCCAACTTCTAGCCCTAATTGAGTAAATCTTGGCCACCTTTCTACATAACACTAAGCCATATGCTGTGAGATATAGATATAGGGCTTGGGGGAGATCAATTTTGTTACGTTCTTGATTCTTATGGTCTGATATATCATCCTAGGGCTTCATCAACCCAAGAACAATCATAAAACGAAACCTTTGATCGATGTCACACCCCAACCTAAGGCGGAAATGTCGGGGCGTGATCCGATTGCTCACAGCTCGAAGATACTATCATACATAAAATGTGACAATATCTAATTAATTATTTTATTGAAAGAATACACAAAATATCCAAATAGAACAAACAATTTAAATACATAAATGTAATCTCAATAAAAGGTTAACTTGATTATATCTTAAGGTCTTGTCTACATGTCCAAACTTCAATCTTCAATACAAGCAACCTGCATATGCGTATAAAATGGAGTTTTGTCAACATAAAGTTGAGTGAGAATGTCACCAGTTTTGACATAACAATATAAATAAGCCTGACGTGATAAGTGCGGTAAATATAATCAAAACACAAACACGTATGTAGACCATTTCAAAGCAAATCGGGCATTGGTCACCAGCAGGCACACCCGCTATATGATTGATTGAATAGTAATCCAATATATGATTGATTGAATGGTAACACAAGTAAGCAAGTAGCACGTATGTTTGATTAAATCCCTCACAATAACACGTATGCATTTTTTTGAATATATATATATAGTATGAAATATGGATACGTACGCATATGTCCCCAAAATATTTAGAAAATTTGTAAAATAGGGGAATAATAAACTCACCTTAGATTAACGACAAACGAATATAAATATGAATAAGTGAGCTAATGAATAAGCGATTCGTCCACTACATGTCAAACGATACAACCAATTTAGAATCTTAGATTTTAGGATATGATAACATAAGTAAAAAAAACTCGTTTTCACTGGAATCAATCCAAGCGGATATTTAGAACTCAAGTTATGTTAAATTTAAGATTTAAGCGAGCTGGTACTGATCAGAATCCGAACAGCGAGTCGGAATTCAGGTTTTGGACAGTATCCTTAAATTTACGTTACAAGAATAAAAGTCTTCTGGACCAAACGTTGAATCCGAGCAGAAGTATGAGAAAACGTTAAGCCAAACTAGTTAACTATTTTGCCCTTTAACGAGTTTTAAACGATTTGACCAGTCAAAACCCTTCAACCACCGAAATTGATTGAAGGTTATTGACTAGGGAAGGTATATGAATGAATTTACAGTTTACAACTTACCCGGAAAGTAAAGGAATCAAGAGATATGATGAGTCAAAGATCCATACGCATGCAAAGTCAAACGAACAAGCATTGTATCTTCAACGAATAAGCAAAAACTGAAGGGTTTGGTGATGGTAAGAGGTAGGTGAGGCTAGGAGGTCTCTCTAGGGTTAGGATACAGGTTTGTGGTAAAGAATTATGATGTGTTTATATAGGAATATAAAAAACGAACCATATTTCAAAAATTTACTCGTTTAAGTAACAAAATACGATTTTAATGAGAATATCGATGTAATAAATCTAAGATTTTGTGATTTATCAGTAATTTAAGAATATCGACTTTTATTTTAGTTATAATCCTTTTCTTGGACCTTAATTTACTCGATTTATGCAAAAAATAAGCGATTTGGATGCTAAAAATAAATTAGGAAACAAAATAAGCTATTTAATGAGAAAATCTTGTACAATAACTAACAAAATTTGGCTTGGACACCAAGAAAATGAAATTGGACCAGCTATAACATTTCTTGGAGTTTAAGTTTCATTAATTTAATCAAAAATAGGAAATAATTGGCAGAACTAGTCCTTGTAGTTCCCGAAAATACGATTTTTAGCCGTTTTAAGCGATTTTAAAGGTTTCTAATGGCTATTTGGCGTAATTGAAAGTTATGAAATTATAAAATAAGTTAAAACAAGTTAAATATCAATAAATACAAGTTTTAAATAGTTCGGAAGATCCGAATTACATTCCCGAATCGGTTTAAACTTAAAAGAACACAAATACGAAAAATCCGAGATGTTACAGTCTCCCCTACTTTAGGGAATATCGTCTCGAAATTAAGGAAAACTAAAACATTATCGTTGTTTGAAAATAATTAAACTTTTAAGGAAAATATCATAACGTAGAACTTATGATAACCGAAGCAACGCTTCAAATGACAATTCGATAAGGGCACTTATATATAGGATGTACCAGCGACGAGTTTGATTATATAGGATCGTATTCATTAGAATGAAATTCTTAAGATCGAGAGTATAAGTTTAAACGAAGACTTTGGTGAGTCGAGTTTGATTAGTTCGAGAACTTATGGGATTTAAAGAGAAGTTAATATAAAGTTATAGCTTTTCAAGTTAGATTAATTCGATTAAGATATTCTAGAATATTATAATAGTTAGTAATTAGTAATTTAAATATTAATGATAATGCAAAAATATACATATTTGAATTAAATTGTTAATGGATTAAACTGGGAAGCGGATATTCCCGAATCACCGAGATAGTCCTATTCCAATTAAATCTTTAAAATTAGATAAAATATAAATTAGGTAATTAAAGATATTAAATTAGATTAAATTGTGAATTCTTTCTTTTTCAAAAAATCTTTATAAATAGTAGGAAATAAGTAAATTGAATTATCGATGATTTATTATAGAAAATTTAAATAAATAATGAATATCAAATTAATAGTAGAGATGAGAATGAGATATGAAATATTATAATAAAATAATCACGAGGCTAGAAATGCATGAACCACCATGACTATTCTAACACTACGAATTTATCATTAAACGTTTTAAAATTTTCAAAATGTATCAGAAGTCAAAGTAGGGAGTTGAAATATTTACTAACCAATGTTTAGTTTCAAATAACGAACTTAATCAATAAATAAAATAAGTGATGAGTTTTAATGAAGATTTATCAAAAAGTCAATATTAATTGTAAAAATTTAATTTATGGAAGATTTAATTTAATAATAAAAATTAAATTTTAATGATGAAAAATGTAGTTTAATATCAATGAAATTTCCAATATTTGAAATTTTAATAATAAAGACTTATAACATGAAAAGTAAGTTGTGAAAAGTAACATGAGGAAAAACAAGAGGTAATAAAATATTTATAGTTTAAAATTGAGGGTAATGATTGAAATATACTTGATAATTTATAGTTTGAGAATATGAAAATAAATAAGAAAAGATGATTTAAATAATATTTTAACGGATATGAGTTAGTGTAAGATTTCTTGTTCGGTGTATTTTAGTTTGTCGAGATTGGCTGTCGTTTTGGTTAACGGAATACATCAGCAAACTCCTTGTTGTAAGACCCCGAATCCCGGGAATCCTACAGTTGGTAATCACATCCATAATTTCACAAAAATTTAAAACCCAACAATGCTTTATATTTAAAACCAGTTCAGAGTAAATAACAGCGGAAAAGTTTAAGTATTAAAAATCCCAAAACACGGGTACAGGTGTCCAAAATCAATTGTAAATAAAATATTCGTTTTATTTGAAATCCTTGACCAGAAATGCCTTCAACCTTCCGAGTAGTCTCCAGCACGTCCAAGCGGTAGCATCCACTTCTTAACCTGAAAGTCAGTCTAACATACACACAAAGTCAGCTTGAGCTGAGTGAGTTCAAGTTTTCATAAACAATAATTCATACTTGTTTTCAAAGTTATAGTTATAAACAATAGAGAGGATAAAATAAAGTAAATAATATAATTAACCAAGTAATACATTCATCTTCGAACACACGTACACAGGCCTCTCCACCACGAGTCAAGACTCGAGTAATATATTTGACCCGGACGCGGTAAGACCTAAGCATGTGACACGAGCCTCTCCACCATGGGTCAAACCCGAGTAATATATTTGACTCGGTCACAGCTTACACATCCAAGCACGAGATACGGACCTCTCCACCACGGGTACAACCCGAGTAATATATTTGACCCGGTCTCGGCTCACACATCCAAGCACGTGATACGGGCCTCTCCACCACGGGTACAACCCGAGTAATATATTTGACCCGATCGCGGCTCAACATCCAACGGGCGTCTTCACCACGGGATTTTAAAACCCGAGTAATATATTTGACCCGCCAAAATGATGATCATGTCACACGAGCCTCTCCACCACAGGTACAACCCGAGTAATATATTTGACCCGGCCGTGAATCACCATGCACACACACATCAATAAGCCTACTCACATCATTCTTAGTCACGAGGAACTAAATATCATCACACAACCGTAGGCTATAAGGTAACACATACCCATACATACATACATACCTCCATACATACATACATATATATATATATATATATCATCCCATACGGAAACTAAGTAAATAGGTCTACTCATATTCAAGTACTACCAAGTCTATTAACATCCTCGAGTCTAGACCATTAATAATGTACGTAACCTTAAAGGATACAAGACCATAAGCGAGTCTAAAATATCCTAAGGCATATAAAATAATTCAAATATAACTTTCAAAATGCACAATCACGAATGAGACCATGTAGTACCATTCAAATAGTTGTAACGGGTAAAATCATATAAAATTGGATTTCGGTGTGTATGCTAGCCCAAAACTTAAAAGAGTTAAAAAGGGGGCATCATGAACTCACCTGAAATCAATCGAACACCTGCAACGAGCTAGGAAATACCTAAGTGCACAATCACAAGCAAGGGCCTGTAAATTATACACAACGCGTTACTAAACTAGACCGCAAGAACACACTTGCCTAATGGGCCGCTCAAGCCCAACACTTGGCCCAAGGACCAATACTTTGGCCCAAGGCCCAATACTTTACCTCAGCCCCTAAAACCCTTCAACTAACCAAATCCACCCTACGATTATGGCCGGGGCTAACCATGATGCACAACTCACCCGCCGGTAATCAAATCGAGTCGAATACGCGCGTAATAAATCTTAAAACCAAATGTCAAATGAATCAGCCCCAAATGGACTAAATTCCCATCTTAGCCTTTTCTTACATCATAATTATGTCACCCGAGTTGATAGGGTTGACGGTTCCTTTTTACAACTTTCAATTTAACATTTAAACGAAAATTCGCGCACCGCCGACTCGATTGACCAATCACCAGCCAAAACAGCCCCGAGTATCAAAAATATAATTTTCCCACAGCCCTTAGACTCCCCTAGGACCATGAAAACTGATTCGAATGGTCATCCAACCGATTAACGCATCAAACTCAACAATTTACAATTCTACACCCGATAAACCCTAGTTTTCGAACTAAAATCGATTGACCGACCTAACCACCTCCATTGGCCATGAAATTTTAGTTTGTTGTAAGTGACATACCTAGGAAGTTGATGGAGCACGAACTTCAATTATAACAGCCCCGAAAGATGTGAGAAAGGGCAGCCACCGGTTAAGCCTAAAACGAACTTATCGATCAATAACGAATATAACATGCAGATTTTAGCATGAAAAGATGTATTTTATTACATAGGAAAACCATGGAATTAAATTATTAAATTTTTACCAGGGTTGCATAAACATCTTAAGTTTATAAAAATATTTTTATTATATTTTTATATTGGACACAAAAATCATAAAAATTCCTCCAACACAGAAAGGTATGTGCAGCTATTTCAGCACGCAACAAAATGGTTTTATTTTTATAAAATTCATTACAGAACCAAATTAAACGATTCAAATTGGGTTTGATTCTTAACTCAAAATATTAAGTTCCAGAAGTAGAACCAACTAATTTGGACTTGTTGAAAAAGAGTTATGATGTCGGGAAGACAGACCAGAATCCGACATCTTGCATCAGCTTTTACACTCGATTTTATAAAATCATAAAAACCATTCAAATCTCGTCCAAAAATTACGTATTATACCTTTCTGGAAACTAGACTCAAAGTAGAATATCATGGAATCAAGAATCGATCAAAAACAGTGGATTAACATTGCGCTACAGACCCTACAATAAACGTATACAAATCTGTCAGCAAGCTGTTATCATCAAAACTCAATCTTAACGACCAATAAACGCGTTAATATGATCAATTAAGGTGTAAAAGACATGGGGAATCATAAAACCGACCTTGAATTGAAGTTTTCATGGCTGAAACTTGGCTGGGCAGAAGAAAAACGAGTAGGGGGGGAGGTCTTAGCTGCGATCGGCTGCTGGTAGGAGTTAGGGTTAGGGTTTGTTTTGTTTTATGATATAAAAACAAAAGTTACATCCAAGTCCCTCCAAATTGAAGTGTAAGGCAAAATGGAAGGAAAGTTAAATGGTTTAACGTACCGAGATGACGCAAAGGCTTCCGAGAAACGTCGGATAAATCCCGAGAATTATACATACTCTACAAGCTTTAATTCTTGAAACCGGAATTAACGGGCGTTACACTTGTCGATTCTAATAGTCGAACGGAAATCACGAGAAGCAGGTGAACGACGTTGATGATGATGATTGATTCCTAGGAAAGATATTCTATGAGGACCAACAATGAAATTGTATAAGATGATGGGTAAGTTGTGGAAATGAGTTGATGTGAGATAATAAGGATGCGTCCGTATATGTATGTATATAAATTAGTGCTAGTGAAGACTCGAGGACGAGTCGAGATTTAAAATAATATGTATAAGTTTGAAGCATTTAAGTAAATGAACAATGTTTATAAAATTTTCCAAGAATAAAATAACCAAGCATATCAAACGAGTTGACCTCCCATGAGCTTTCCATGGCAATTTGAATGGCCTAGCAAAATAAAGCAACATAAAGTTTGTGAATTGGCCTCCCATGAACGTTCCATGGCAATTTGTTGGCCCAATTCAAATAACGAGTAATAAACAATTGAGTTGGTCAGCCCATCAGCGTGTACATGACATTTAACTGACCCAACTAATTAATGAATTATCGAATCAATGGAGTTGTTCAGACCACGAGCGTTGCATGGCATTTAACCGACCCAACTAAATATCGAATCAACAATTCAAATAAATTTAAAATTACTAAAAACACAATTTGGAAGTATAACCGTTTAGCCGGTTATGTTTACCACGCAATCGTTTAGCCGGTTACGGGTACCACTTAAAGTTATGGTTGTATGAAATTTGTCATACCCCCATGCTTCAAGGTGAAGAAGAAAAAAAAACACGGGAATTCTTAAGGAATTTCCCACAATAAAAGAAATCTACCAAAAATAAGAGATTTAGAAAAATATTTTTAATGTGAGGCATAGCCTCGGAATTTGTGTGTGTGTGTGTGTGTGTGTGCAATAAATAGATAAGATACAATACAATAAAATAATTAATCTAATTAAGCTGTAAAGAATTTAAATAACACATAAGGCAGCTTAGATAAGCACGTATAAGGTTCTTAACATATGTCTAGGACAATTTCTAACGACCTATCTTATAACCTTCGGCTATGATACCAATCTGTCACACCCCAACCTAAGGCAGAAATGCCGGGGCATGATCCGATTGCTCACAGCTCAAAGATACTATCATACATAAAATGTGACAATATCTAATTAATTATTTTATTGAAAAAATACACAAAATATCCAAATAGAACAAACAATTTAAATACATGAATGTAATCTCAATAAAAGGTTAACTTGATTATATCCTAAGGTCTTGTCTACATGTCCAACTTCAATCTTCAATACAAGCAAACTGCATATGCGTATAAAATGGAGTTTTGTCAACATAAAGTTGAGTGAGAATATCACCAGTTTTGACACAACAATATAAATAAGCCTGACGTGATAAGTGTGGTAAATATAATCAAAACACGAACAAGTATGTAGACCGTTGCAAAGTGAATCGGGTATTGGTCACCAGCAGGCACACCCGCTATATGATTGATTGAATAGTAATCCCAATATATGATTGATTGAATGGTAACACAAGTAAGCAAGTAGCACGTATGTTTGATTAAATCACTTACAATAACACGTATGCATTTGTTTGAATATATATATAGTATGAAATACGGATACGTACACATATATCCCCAAAATATTTAGAAAATTTGTAAAATAGGGGAATAATAAACTTACCTTAGATTAACGATAAACGAATATAAATATGAATAAGTGAGCTAATGAATAAGCGATTCGTCCACTACATGTCAAACGATATAACCAATTCATAATCTTATATTTTAGGATATGATAATATAAGTAAAAACGAACTCGTTGTCGCTGGAATCAATCCTAACGGATATTTAGAACTCAAGTTATGTTAAATTTAAGATTTAAGCGAACTGGTACTGACCAGAATCCGAACAGCGAGTCGGAAGTCGGGTTTTGGACAGTAGCCTGAAAATTACGTTACGAGAATAAAGTCTTCTGGACCGAACGTTGAATCCGACCAGAAGTATGAGAAAACATTAAGCCAAACTAGTTGACTATTTTGCCCTTTAACGAGTTTTAAACGATTTGACTAGTCAACACCCTTCAACCACCGAAATTGATTGAAGGTATATGAATGAATTTACAATTTACAACTTACCCGGAAAGTGAAAGAATCAAGAGATATGATGGGTCAAAGATCCATACGCATGCAAAGTCAAATGAACAAGCATTGTATGTTCAACGAATAAGCAAAAACTGAAGGGTTTGTGTAAGTCCCGTGACGGATCTTCCAACGTGATATCAATATGCTTAACAGTTAGGCAGAAACTAACCACTATGTTGATTCTGTGAAAACAACCAAGAACACACCAAACATAATGAACAAGACTCAAAACACACGTATATTATACGTTGGGTGCTTAAACCCTTAACAACTTACACGGATGGAAAATAATAACAATGAACGAACCCTCTAAACCATTAACATATGTTCAATATATATTCTACCAACTAGGCCCAAATTAACTAAAAGCCCACCGAGATCAACAAATCTCGGTTTACAATCAAAAGCCCAAACTGCCCAAAACTAAACCCAAAACTACAAGCATAAACCACAAAACATGACCCAACAATCTCCCCCTTGGTTTATTGCTTGACTTCAGCCTTTCTCAAAAATGCCAACCGGAAACGTTTAACATGCTTATATATCTTCACTTGCCTTTCGACGTATATACTGTGGCTTCTAAAAGGATACTTGGAAGTTGAGTGTCTTATTTAGGGCCTTTATTCTGGTAATAATAGCCCTGGCCGGTAATCTGGCACAAGTCATGCTACTTCCCATAAGAAGTGGATAAACATGACCTCTATTATAAGGAACGGCAGTGAGTAGTAGGCTTGATTGACTCAGAAAAGTCAAACACGATCTATCTTTGGTAGAACCAACAAGTCCTCGATCAAGGCATGGCCGAGAATGCTTCAAAACATCTTCAAAAGGAAGATCTCTCTGATTGATCAAAAGAATCTGGTCAGTCCATGCCGAGAACCTCAGAGCACCATTCATCATCATTATCACACCACCAATCCCCATTGATGACCAAACCTGTAACTACAATCAATAACTAAACAGATAATCAGTAACTTCAATAGAAAACAAACAAACCTTTCGAATAATGAATCAAGTAAATCCAATGATCACCGAAAACCCTTTAATCATATAAGATTTCTTTACCTTTCAAAGAAATCTACTTGAGAGTACAAAAGGGACAAGAATGGATGTATGGTGGCGGGTAGATGAAGGATTTGATGGTTATAATGAGAGAAGATTTTTGAATATAAAAGAAGTTGCGAGTTTCAAGAATGATCAATAAGCGACAATGAGTGCCTTTTAAGCTACCTGATCACATCAAACTTGGCCGAAAACATTTACTGACCGAGAACATCTGGCCGAGAACTATTTACTGAGAGCCGAGAACTCCCAAGACTGAATTCGCTAGGCCAATATGATCTGACAGAGAATTAGAAAATCCATTGGACCAAACTAACCATCCCGAGAATCAAAACACTAGTTGAACCAAAAAAACAGACCCACTCATTCAGAAAAATAACCCCATCAAAAATCGATTTCTTGAAGACACTTTTTTAATTTGAGTAAATATGAGGTAAAAACAAAAATAAAAATAAAAATAAAAATAAAATAAAATAAATAACCTTCCGAAGATTTGCATATATTTGGGATCAAATTTCAGCAATTAAAAAAAAACAACCGGCCTTTCTAAGAAAAGATCCGAACATGAGATCATATTGATTAGGATACTTTCACAATGATTCATTTTCAGCATTATTATGACATAGTGAAAAGGTTGATGGCAGGTAATTAGAACTTAGCATGATTTTCATCGCACCAGTGATATGCTTAGGTTCAATTAGGCATAAGACTTATATGGACATCACTTATGGACCTCTAATGCCCCCTATCTCTTCACAAAGCTTATTTGGCTTTCCCCAAATCACCCCAATTTGACTCCAACCCCCTAATGCTTGATCGAAATAATTTCTTTATGTACAAAAAAAGTTTAAGCTTTAAGGTTGAACGTTGGACTTACATGCCATCCGGACTTACTTGCCTTACATTAAGGGTGTGTAGGACTTATTTGTATGCCCCACCCCTGTAGTTCCCTGGTGCCCCTTTAAGCTTTTAAAATGAAATTTACTTTGTAACAGTTTTCATATATATGAATACAAGCTTTTTTTTTTTTTTTTTTTTTTTTTTTTTTGCGATCAAGACACTAACGGGCTCGTGTATGACTGGGTAATTGCCTTTCTGCCTATCATTCGGAGAGATGTATCTAGGGACATGCAGACATCTTCAAAATGAGTCTCCACAATAAGTTTAGCAGATTTAGTTTATATCACTTTAAACTTTTATTTATCATGGAAATCTACCATACACATCAATGACTAATCAAAAGCCTTTTTAGCCTAGTAACTTCACATGTTGGGCACACGTAATCAATTTTGTCTATCATTTCTCAAAGGTTGGATCAATTTTCATTTGAAAGTATTTTTAAGCTTCCAGTAAGCATTTGCTGAATAGTAATATCACTTCCTAGATTATAACCCTGAAAGAAAATTTTAAATTCAATCACCCTAGTCTCCATTGGTTTTCAGGTAAATGGCTATCTCATGTGTCTATAAGTAGACGATAGGACCAAGCATACAGGAGTATATGTCCCTTAAACCTAGGTGACCGACATAATTTTCAGTGAATGAATCAAAATAGATTTTTTTTTTAAGTTCAGTTGCCCCGGTCACTTTTCGTTCTAAGGTTAATGGGTATCCCGTGATTCAAGAGTAGATTACGGGACCAAACATATGAGATATGTCCGTTGAACTTGAGTAACCGACGTAATTTTAAGCAACAAAACAAAGCATTTTCTTTAATTAAGCACGCACACACACTCCTTTTGTATTTTTGTGTTTTTCTCCCCCTAAATTTGTACAAACTTAGCCAAAAAACTATTTATGTACAAATTTAACCTAAAAAATACTCAGTCTTCAAAATATAACATCTTAAGAAACCGCACAAGCACATTGAATCTGGCAGTTCCGATCGGTTTCGTAAATAGGTCCGCCACATTATTATCAATGTGGACCTGTTCAAGATGAATTAGTTTTCGGTCGTAACAGTCACGAATAAAATGAATTTTGATATCAATGTGCTTGGTTTGACAATACCAGATATAGAATTGAGCATTCCTTGTTGGTGAAATGAGTGGAAAATCCTTTATCACAAATCTGTGACACACTGAGCAGACTGTGCTTTAACTTTGGAACATAGTTAACGTTTTCAAACTTCAGAACACCATTACTCGGGGTACCCTTTTGAGTAATCTTCCCTTTTTCTCCTCCCGCAAAAGAAACATATCTGCCGTTAAAGATTTGAATGTCACTCAGCTGAGATATGTCTCCCGGCATGTGCCTGGAATAGCTTCTATAATAATGTGGCGGACCTATTTACAAAAATTTTTTGTAAGCATTATGAGACATGGTTCTCTGATTGCTTCTATAATATGGAATGTACGGGAGACGAGAGCAATTTCTAGCAATGTGACCAGGAATGCCACAGTTAAAACATGTTTGCCTTTTAACAAAAAAATCGTTACAGCCGATTCCCGGTCTTGCTATGTTGTGTGAGCTTGTTTGTCCCGCTGTGGACTTAGCATTGTTTTTCACAATTACAAGGACATGAACTTCCTTCTATAACAAAGTTGGGTGATGAATATTTATGAAAATTCTTATTTTTATCAAGTTTATTAGAAAGCAGATCACCGGTTTTAGAAGTTTTAGAAAAATCAACCACACAATTGTCTTCGTTTTTTAAAATAGAGCCCACACAAACATTTGTAGCAACAGTATTCAAAACAAGCAAATTCGAAGAAACGTGAGAATTAATAGGTGAGTCATCATCCACATTAGTCAAATCCTCAATTATCACTTCATCTGCACGTGAAGTAAACACATTAGTATCGTTCACCCCCGATGTTGATTCAGTAGCTTTGACTGAATCAACAACACCCTTGCCAATTGCAGTCACCTTACCATACTGCATGCATTTTTCATTTTCTTCCTCTTCTTTGGTAAGAGGAAGACCAGTGTAGGTATCATTATATGGAGGGGGAACCATGTTGTACCCAAGACCCACACCCTTATTCTCTTTCCAATTTAACTGTTTTTCTATCATTAACTCTACGACAGCGCTAGAGACATCAAACTCCGCCATCTATGCAACCAAAACATGGTTGTTGGAGATTAGTTGTTCATGGGCCTCATTCCTCCATTAGATGGAAACCAAATGATTAAGAAAGATCCCAAGGATTGTTCTGATCAAGATCTACAGAAATATGAATTGTATGCCAAAGCTCATGCTACGCTTCCCATGGAAATTCCAAATGAAATTTACGGTGGATTAATTCATCACAAATCTGCTAAGGAATTGTGGGATGCACTTAAGGAACAATATGGTGGAACCCCACATGTCCTTGAGAATACTCGTGAAATTCTCAGGCAACAGTATGAAGCATTTTGTCATTTAAGATGAGAGACTTTAACTCAACAATATGAAAAATTCACAACACTAATCAGTGAATTAAAAATGGTTGAAGTTACTTTTACAAACTCTGCTCTAAATAACTGGTTTATGAGTTCACTTCTTGAAAATTGGGACACTCATGCTATCATACTAAAAACTTTGACAATTTATAAGATCTGAGTCTGACTATTCTCCATGGTATGCTACTCACTTTTGAGAGAGAGATAAGTCAAAAGAAGAAGTTGATCGCAATGGGTAAATCAGCTGATAATTATACAATTGGGTCAACACTTCTATTTCAAGAGACTCAATTTGTCCAAACGGTTGACCAAAGTTATGATTATCACCTAGACATAACAACTGGTATTGGCTTAGCAGCTGAAAACCAAGCATTTGTTGTTCAAGAGAATTCTCCACATGTTTCTTACAATCTATATTTATTATGGAAGATTTGCAACACATAGATCTAATTGATCTAGAGGAAATGGAAATTCTAAACTCTCTGGCATTATTGACAGTCAGAACAAACAAATTTTACAAGAGGACATGAAGGAAATTTCCAGGGATTAACAACAGGACAAAAGTGGGTTATGACAAGGCGAAAATGACTTGTCGCAAATGTGGCAGGCAAGGACACTTTGCTAGAGAATGCAAATTCAGTTACAGCCTAGTCTCAATCAAGTTTAGCCTCTAATAACCTATCCACGTTCACCTCTACATACTCATTCACAACAACAAAGTTTCAATAATCATTCTACAACACACTTTGGTTAAACCTTAACAATGCCTAATACTATTTCACATTATCAGTATCAGTATGCACCAATCCCTCAATCCATATAGCAAATGCAATAAATCCAACCTCCTTTCATACCACCCATAAATACACAAGTTCAGCCTACCATGGCTACCACACCTGGACCATCCTCTTCAAGCCAAGACAACACCAAAACAAGCTTCTTCACACAAGAGTTTGTAAATTGGAGCAGTCTACCTGAAGAGATGAGCACAAAAGATCTGGATATTGTGGTTCTTGATGTGGAATCAACTGATGAAAAGTAGCTGAAGAATGATTTCAACAATGAAATCATATAAGTGCCGATGACAAGTGATACAATGGCAGATACACAAACTACTGATGACAAAGCATTTAAAGCTGCTGTTGATAAGGTAACTCCTGAGATTTGTTAAAAATTATGTTCGAACATTGCATCATTACATTGGCTAACATAAAACTTGTTAAATTAAAATTGATAAAGCAAGTTACTGAACTTGCATCAGTAGTTTCAAAATCTAAAGATGACATGAAGGTCAAATTAAATGAAAAAGTAAAGGAGATTTTGAAATTAAAGCATGATTTGTCAGATAAAAATGCTCACGCTGAGAGCTTTTTAAGCAAATACAATGAGTGCAATAAAAAATTCGAACGAACTAAAGTAAACTGCAACAAATGGATTGAATCCAGTAAGGGTTTTCAAATGCTGTTGAGCAAGCAATCCAGCAGTAATTTGAAATTTGGTATTGGATATAATCACACTGAGCAACCTCAGAATTATTCTCCAATTATTCCTTACAATTGTGTTAATGAACTTGATGAAGAAGACGTCTTTCAAACACAAGTTCAATCAGTTATTTCACCAAATATTGGTCCACTAAAACTTGTTAGTCAATATGAGGCTGGAAACTGGTATCAAACAACTGATGCATCATAAGGATTCAAGTCAATTTCATTTACTGATTTGAGTGGTCAAAAGTCAGTTGGTAATCATGCCCATAAGAATTTTCTCAAAACTCTAATGGTTCAAACAAATTCTTATTTCAAGATAAAATAGGGAATTGACATTAAATAACTGACCCACTTAATGGGTCAAACATATTTTTATCACTAAATTGACTGGTCAAAGACCTAACGTTGATGAAAACCCATTAGTATTTTCAAGAATTACTGACCATTCTTCTAAAACAACTTATGTTCATATGGCATCAGTAGTTTTGCCAAAAACAGCTGATGTGTCCTAAACAACTGATACCTTTCTGGCATCAATCATTTCAAGGAATGAAACTGTTAGACCCCAAATCCCGGGAATCCTATAGTTAGTAATCCTATCCAAAAGTCACAAAAATTTTTAAACAATGGCAAGTTCATTTTATTAAAAACCATTTCAGAGTAATAAACAGCGGAATTTACTAAGTATCAAATTCCCAAAACCGGGAAAAAGGTTCCAAAAAATAAGCAGTGGAAAAAGGTTAAGTATTAAAAATCCCAAGCCCGGGTACAAGTGCCCAAAAATCAAATGTAAATAAAATGTATGTTTTATTTCGAAATCTCTGACTAGAAAAGCCTTCAACCGTCCGAGTAGTCTCCAGCATGTCTAAGCGGTAATCTTGAGTCCTTAACCTGCAACTCAAACTAACATACACACAAAGTTAGCTAAAGCTGAGTGAGTTCAAGTTTTAATAAACAACATTCATAATTCATTTCAAAAGTTATATATATAAAACAATATAGGAAATAATAAGCAATTAAATAAGCAAATACTAAATAATTCATCATCGGTCGAACACGCGTACACGAGCCTCTCCACCACGAGTCAAGAATCAAGTTATATATTTGACCCGGACGTGGTAAGACGTAAGCACGTGACACGAGCCTCTCCACCACGAGTCATAAACTAAGTAATATTTGACTCGGTCACGGCTTACAAACCTAAACACGTGATACGGTCCTCTCCACCACGAGTAAACCCTGAGTAATATATTTGACCCGATCACGGTTTAGAAAACGACGGGCCTCTCCACCACGAATCACGAGACACAAAGTCAAGGATCCGAGTAATATATTTGACCCGCCTAAAGGATGATTACGCCCCACGGGCCTCTCCACCACGGGATTTAAAAACCCGAGTAATATATTTGACTCGGCCATAATCACCATGCACACACACATCAATAGGCCTACTCACATAAATCTTAGTCACAAGGAACTAAATAATATCAAAAATCATAGGCTATAAGGTAATATATATATATGTCAGCCCAAAATAAGGACTAAAGTAAGTAGGTCTGCTCGTATTCAAATAACACCAAGCCTAATAACATCCTCGAGTCTACACCATAAACAATATATATCTTAAGGTATTTATGACCAAAACGAGTCTAAAATATCCTATGGCATAGAATATAATCTACACCTAGTTTCATATATGCACAAATAATAACAAGGCTATACAATGTCCTTCCAATTGTTTTAACGAGTAATATCGGGTAAAATTGTAATGGGTGTGTATGCTAGCCAAAAACGTAAAAGGTAAAAAGGGGCATCATGAAATCACCTGGCACAAGGTACAAAATCAACAATGAGCTAGAGAATCCCTAAGTACTCCCACAAATCAAACACCTATCGGATTATGAACAATAATTACTAAGGGGCCGTACCGGCTCGCTTATCATACGAGACGTACTAACATGGTTGGATTGGCCTAAAGCCTCAACCTTATCAAGTTCTATTACCACAGCCCCCAGGTCCTTGTATATACCAAAATCACCCTTAGATAATCCTGGGGGCAAAGGATTCCCAAATTACCCCCGGTAGTTGCTTGTTGAATCGGTTATGCGCGTTTATGAGTTGTTTATGCACTTATCAACTAACTCAGCCCCGTGTGGACCAAATTAAGTATAATTACAGCCAACAAGTCCACATGACACTACACAAGTTGAATATGTCAGCAATTCGCTTGAACAACGCATAAACTACCAATTAAACGCGAATTTGCGTTGTACCGACCCGTTTGAGCAACCGACGACCAATTCTGCCCCATTAACATAAACATTAAGTTTTTCACAGCCCGTATAACATATCGAGGCTACACAATCTAAATTAGTTGTTAATCCCCTCAAACAATGCGCTAAACGCAACAATCAACAAACTAGACAACCGAAATCCTAGTTTTCAATCTATCGACAATTAACTAATCAAACGAGCTTCATAGCCCACTACACTAAAATATAATACATATGACATACGTAGGAATACGACGGAGCAAAACCTCACTTTAAACAGCCCCGAAAAGTATACAATTGGACAGCCACCGGTTAAGCCTAAATCGAATGAATTGATCAATAACAAGTATAACATGCAGATTTTTTAGCATGCAAAGATGTATCTTATTAGATAGGAAAACCATAGAAATAAATTATGAAATTTTTACCAGTGTTTAATAATTGTCTTAGATTTATAAAAATATTTTTATTATATTTTTCCAGTGTACAAAAAAATGATAAAAATTTCTCCAACATAGAAGGGTATGTGCAGCTATTTCAGTGCGCAGAAAAAGTGTTTTATTTGTTTAAAAATCATTACCAACCCAAATTAAACGATTCAAATTGGGTTGTAATCTTAACTCAAAATATGAAGTTCCAGAAGTGAAACCAACCAATTTGGACTGGTCAAAAAAGAGTTATGATGTCAGGAAGACAGACCAAATCCGTTACCTCGCATCAGCTTTGACACACAATTTTATAAAATCATAAAACCCATTCAAAACTTGTCCAAAAATTACAAATTATACCTTTCTGGAAACTAGAATCAAAGTAGAATATCATGGAAAAAAGAATCGATCAAAAAAAATGAATTTTCATTGAGTTACAGACCAAATTTAAACAAGTACGAATCTGTCAGTAACTGTTTTACTCAAAACTCAAACCCTAGCATGTTTATGACATCTCTAGGGTTCAATAAAGAGTTTAATGGTGAAAATGACAATCCATCGAACAAAACTTACTTGCAATTAGTCGATTATGGTGTGGTTATGGCTGGAACTTTGAAACAAAAAGATGGTGGTGGTGGTGTGAATCAGCGATCGCAACCAGGGAGGGAGAAGGGAAAAAGAAAAAGAATTAGGGATTTAATATAATAATTTTATATTTAAGTCCCCCAACTTGCATACTTTAATATCTTGGACCAAAATTTAAATAACGCGACTCTCGAGAATGACTAGGAGGTCCTTTAAGAATGCCAAATCGGTTCGGATAAAAATATAAACTCTACAAGGCTTGATTCTTCTTAACGAAAGTTAGCGAATTTAACGGGCGTTACAGAAACCTCAAAGCTTATAGCTTCTTCTCCTTCATTCTTTACAAGATCAGATGTTACAAAAACTTAACACGTTCAAACTGAAATTCATCCAACATCTGTACCTGGATACAGATCACCAGGAACATTTGTTATGGATAATTTAGGTGTGACAAAAAGAAAACATCTAAAAATGGTCAAAAGAAGAATTTGTTTCCAAATCCATGTTATGTATGTCATAAGAACAATCACTTAACAAATAACAATGAATTATAGATTTTTGAAAGCAGTTGAACACAGAAAAAATGTTGTAACACCCGATGTGTTCATTCAAAGTAAGAAATCCACACCCAAAAAGAACGTTCAGTTTGAATGTGTTGAAACACCTGTTTCTCTGGATCTAAAGAACATCCCAAGTTCAAGAACTGTTCAAGAACTGTTCAAGTAACAGATGCACCACCCACTAAAATCTTACCACAACAGACATCTGTTTCAAACAATCAAATAGTTGTTTATAAAGTGCTGAGATTAAAGTGTTGATGGAAAACCAGAAATAGTTGATGAATCTTGTTAAGAATCTTCAATAGAAAATTGACTTATCTACATCAAATGAGAAACCCAAGACCAAAGGTGCTTGGGTTAATCCTTTTAACTAATTTCCTTTGTATATGCAGAGAGCTTTCACATGCCTTGAAAGTTTGTAGTATGTTGATAGTGGAGGCTCTAGGTACATGATAGGGAACATATCTCTCATCTCTGAATTTAAGAACCATGGAGGGGGAGCTGTATCATTTGGAAATGATAAAAGGGAAGTGTATTAGGCCCAGGTAAAGTGGAAGCGGGTAAGTTAATTTTTGATCATGTTAACCTTATTGAAAAATTTCAATTTAATTTG
Source organism: Bidens hawaiensis (assembly GCF_021521415.1). Taxonomy (NCBI): domain Eukaryota; kingdom Viridiplantae; phylum Streptophyta; class Magnoliopsida; order Asterales; family Asteraceae; genus Bidens; species Bidens hawaiensis. The sequence goes on from NW_027496733.1 coordinate 152,015, forward strand.
TTAAGTGTATAACAAATGTGTGATAAAGATTATGGTGCTTTCTTTACTAAGAAAACATGCAAAATGTCAACTCTAACTGTGTTAAATAGATCCAAAACTGGTTGTAGAACACACTTTGTTGACTGCAAACAGGAATGATAATGTCTATGCAGTAGACATGTATAAGGATAAAAAAATCCCTATAACAACATGTTTTCTTAGTAGAGCTTCAATCAAAGAAACATATACAGGAGATTAGACCATGTTAATTTGCAAACAATTAATAATCTAACCAAGAAACAACTTGTTAGAGGTCTACTTGTCAAAGACTATGTCTATGATGAAAATTGTGTTGCTAGTTTGAAAGGGAAACAACACAATGTTTATAAATCCATAGAAGAACCCAAAACTACTGCTTGTTTTAATCTTTTACGCATAGACCTTTTTGGACTAGTTAGAATACAGATCTTGGAAAGAAAAGGTATTGTCTTGTGATTGTAGATGATTACTCAAGATTCACTTGGACATTCTTCGTGCACTTAAAGGATGAAACAACTAAAAAGATTAAGAACTTCATTGTACAAGTGGAGAAGCAAGTTACTCTTCCTGTAAAAATGCTAAGAAGTAACAATGGAACTGAATTCAAGAATGAAGTGCTAGATACTTTTTGTATCTCAAAAGGCATTATCAAACAATTCAGCATACCAAGGCAGCCTCAGTAAAATAGAGTAATAGAAAGGAAGAATAGAACACTCATTGAAGCTGCTAGATCAATGCTTGCTGATTTAGGATTACCTTTAAATTTTTGGGTTGAAGCAGTCAACACTGATGGTTATGTTCAGTTAGGATTTTGATAAATTAAAGACATGAGAAGACAACCTATGAAATTCTTTACAAGATCAAACCAATAATCTCATTTTTCAAAGCTTTTGGTTGCCATACTTTATATTATTTTTGAAAGATTCAATTTCAAAATTTGCAGCCAACGTGGATAGTGATTACAATCTGGGATATTCCTCCACTTCTAAAGCTTATAGAGTTTTCAACTCTATAACAAAGACTATTGAAGAAACATAAATGTTAAATTTAATGAAATGTCTGATTTCAAAATTCTTTATGATCTTGCTGATTTGTTCAATCTTGATATCTTAAAGTATGAGCCTAAAACTTATGAATCTACTGATACAGCTATTCAATCTGAAAGACTATACTTCATCGAAGAATCAGATATAGAGAACAACACTTTCATTCAAACTACTTGATGTGCGTCGGATGATATGTCCAAAAGAATGAATGACCCTCACAACTAAGCTTTAAATTTAAAACGAAAATCCTAACACGAGGACACATATAAATGCTAATGATCACTAACCCTAGACAAGTCCTACCAAAGAATAATATTTAATTGATTTTTAATTTTAGTTTTTCTTTTTAAAATAATTTAACTGGACTAACTGAACTGATTGACAAAAGTTACCAAAAATAGAAAACTTATTGGAGAACTAACTGTGTTGACTTTGGATGGAGAAAAACGTCTTGAATCACACTGTAGGTCTAACAAGCAAATGGATTGGATGATATCTAGACACCGGTTCCTAAAGATGACACGACTAAGGATCGCTCAGGCTCACTGTATTACCTCTCGGTCTCACTCAACAAACCTTAACTACTCTTAATCGGCTAAAACAACCAAACCGGAAAATAATTGTTAACGTGTTCTAATGTTGACTCACCTCTCGGTCTCACCAACACTCGACCCTAATGGTAATGAATACTACACAACCAATGATAGAGGAACAATTTAATTTAAACCAAAATAGATCAACTAGTCGCTCAAAACACCTAAACAGGATAAGAAACGAACTCCCTCTCGCGCAATTCGAATTCTAGCATGCAAAGGTAATGAGACAACCCTAATCTCTTATCACCTCTCGGTCTCTAAGAAGGCATCTAACCGCTGTACTTTAACCAATAAATCATGCAACAAAACCCTACGGTTGTACCTACTGCAAACAAGTGCTAAACACAAAGTCTAGAATCAAACAAGTACCGATCAATCAATACAAAACTAATTAACCAACCCAAGGGGATTAAGCAATGAATTAGTAAACTTTCCAGCCATCAAACATAACCTATTTCATGTCTAAATCAAACTTTACAATAACAATTCAAGTCTATCAATCAAACAATCCATAAAACTAATCAAACTCTAACAATAATCATCATTCCTAGGTAGAACCGACAAGTTTAGCCTAAAAACATTTTTGGACAGAAGCTATTACTCAAGAAAAACATCAAATAACGCATTTCAATCATCTTAACAATCATTCAACAATCAACAATAATCATAAACAAGTCAATCTTCAAAGTAATTGCAAAACTACTTAGCAATTAAACAAGAAAATGAAAGTTGATGAACAATAAAATAAACGAAAGGATATGGAGTGATTCGGGGCTGCTCTTGGCTGAAATAATTGATGGAGAATGTTCCCAAGCCTTTGTTCTTGTCTCCTTCTTCTTCCGCAGCTGCCACAACTCCAAACCCTAGCAACAAAAAAACTTTTTTCTCTTCTTTCTTTCTACTGCAGTTCCGATCGCAGGTCTAGGGGGGCTAGGGTTTATTTTTTGTATTATAATGTAATCTAAGGCATGGACTTGTCCAAGATGAATATAGGCCGGGCTTTGTGTTTTGTCTTGAAATCGTATGCGTACAATGTCTTTAAGCTCCTCACGAAGTCCGGTTTCTCTTCCTTTAACCCGTAACCTAAAAGATAAACTAAACTATGTGAAAACTAAATAAAATAAGTTAAAATACATTACATATATTATAACAACTTAGATAAAAGGTGCGGAAAAGAAGTTTGTTTTACAACACATCACTACTATCTACTGATCAAGGAATTCAAGGGAGTGTAACTTCTGATGCTCAAACAACTGATATCCAAAATGAACTTCCTCATCCCACTTTTGGAAGTTCATCAATTGTTTCTTAGAGCAGTTGTTTACCCCTAATGCCTCCACCTTTAACAACTATTTCCTCATCAGTAGTTTCAACAACGACTTCTTTCAACACAATAAGAGCCGTTGTTCCTTATGTGTTTCATCCTACCCATCCTCAGGAATAGATAATTGGTGACATACAACATGTTGTTCTCAACAGAAGTCAACAAGCAAATGTCTGTTTCTTTGCTAATTTTCTATCTCAACTAGAACCAACTAATTGCATTAAGAGAAAACAATTGGGCAGAGGCAATGCAAGAGGAACTCATGTAGTTCACAAAGATGCATGTTTGGGGATTATACCCAAGACCAGAAGAAGTAACACTTATTAGCACAAAATAAGTATTTAGGAAAAAGACTGATGAAAGAGGGGTTGTGATAAAAAAACAAGGCAAGGCTAGTAGTTCAAGGTTACCTACAAAAAGAAGGTATTAACTATGAAGAACCTTTGCACCTAATGCAAGACTTGAAGCCATCAAGATATTTCTTGCATATGCAACCAATCACAACAAAAAGGTATACTAAATGGATGTCAAAGGAGCTTTCCTTTATGGTGACACTCAAGAAGAGGTGTATGTTACACAACCATTGGGGTTTGAAGATGCATTCAATCCAGACTATGCCTAGAAGTTAAAGAAAGCAATTTATGGAAGCAAACAAGCTCCAAGGGTATGGTATGATAGACGTTCCTCATTTTGATTTCAAATCACTTTAAAAGGGGACAAATTGATAAACAAAAAAAATACTTACTTATTGCTTAGATTCATTTAGATGACATAATATTTGGATCCACAAATCCAAAGTCGTGTGATAATCTTACGAAACTAATGAAATCTGACTTTGAAATGAGTAACATGGGTGAGTTATAATACTTTTTGGGCTTGCAGGTTAAACAAACAAACTAAAACATGAATTTTTCTATATCAATCAAAATATGTTAAAAATCTCATTGAAAAATTTAAAATGACTGATTGTAAAGAAGTGCAACACCAATGAGTAAAATTGATCCATTATCACCTAATGAAGTTGGTACGTATGTTGATCTAACCTTGTACAGATGCATGATTGGATCTTAATTATATCTTACTGCATCTAGGCTTGATATAATGCACGCAACATGCGTGTGTGAAAGCTATCAAGCTTGACCAAAGGAATCTCACTTAAGTGCTGTTAAAAGGATATTTGGATACCTTGGGAATCTGGTATCCATCCAGCACAAAGACCCAGCTTACTGGTTTTGTAGATAGTGATTATGCAGGTTGTCAATGACAAGAAAATCAATATTTGGAGGATGTGTCAGTTATTTGGAGATGCATTGGTGAATTGGCAGAGCAAGAAGAAAACAACTGTTTCAAACTCAACTGCTAAAGCTAAGTATATTGCTGCAGCAAGCTGCACAGCTCAACTACTTTGGCTACAAAACCAATTACTGGATTATGGGATAACAGCTTTGAAAACACCATTAAAATTGGACAGTGAAGCTGCTTTGAACGTCATCAAAACTCCAGTTCAGCATTCAAATACCAAACACATTGAGATTTGAGATCAGTTCATAAAAGATTGCTACGAAAAAGGTTCGGTTTCAATTGAACATGTTTCATTTGAAAATCAATTAGCTGATGTATTCATAAAGGCACTTGATTCAGCAAATTTCCGAAGACTGATTTTCAGATTGGGAATGCTAAATCTTTAAATAATTATATTTGAAAAATCAAAACAGTTGTTTACAACTGACTTTTGATAATAAAAGTTATTCAAATTTCTCCAAAAAGATTTGATGTATAATACAATGAAAAACTGCTACTTTCAAAAGTACTGATCAAATTTTCTTTAGACTATTGATCAATATTTTTAAAAAATACTGTTTTTCTAAACTGCTGTTGAGAAAAATAATGAAATACCTGATTAAAGCATTTGTTTTTGAAACTACTGATGTCGATCAGTACTTTTCAAAATACTGATAAGTTTTATTCAAAACTATTGACCAAAGACAAGCAAGGGTTGTTTCATTTTTCCAGTAGAATTTACTAGCCTTTGTTTAAATAGAACATTGGTTTTAATGGTAACTTTTAATCATCCACTTGCTAAAATCGCCTAAACCTTCACCAATTTAAGATTAACTTCTATAATCATCTTTCTTAATTCTAAAGAAAGCTTTTGCCTATATTACACCTCGTCATCTCATAAATCACTCATATAACTTGCTTTCTAGCATCATCATCTTTTCATACTCTGCAAATATGGCTCAGAACCCTAGAAATCTTCAATTCAAAATCCCTCACAACCTGCTGCCATATCTAATAACAAATCCTCAGTATCGTGAGTATGACTCAAACGTTGGGACAATAAATGGAGGCCACTTTTACAATATTTTGGAGATTGATCCTGATTTGTATCCACGAACACTCGAAGACTTCTGGAAAAATGCCTCAATCTAGTATGATGTTGATGAAAAGACTCCTTTGTTCATCAAAACACATGTAGGTAAGACACAGGTACTTGTTTCATCATCACTTCTCTCTCAACATTTAGATTTGAATGATGATGATTTTCCTTCAAAAATTACAACACCTACACTGAAGTCAGAACTCATTGAAAGGAGATACTTGGGTTCAACTCAAAGGATTACACTTTACAAAAAATCCCCCTCCCCTCATTGAAGTTCTTGTTTCATACACTACTTCAGTGTATGTCATACAAATCCACTGGCTGGAATAAATTGCCACTAAATGTTCAATATTTGGCATATTCTATTCTAACCTGTGAAAATTACTGCTTTTTCAAAGCCGATTTTTAATGATTTGATTTCGAATGTAAAAGCAATGATACCACCAAAAGGAAACCATTTTTGATGTTTCCAAGGTTTGCCATGGTGTATCTCATAAAGATATTACCAAACACTGATTTGATCCAAGGAACATCAGTTAAAAGTCTTAGCAATGAGATCTTTGCAAGAATCAAGGATTCCAAATCCTCAACTTTGGTTTGGTTGATGAGGAGGAACCTGGCCAAACTACTATTGCTCCGGCAATAGTAGTTATAGAAACAGAGCCCACTGCTCCAGGTGATCAAAGTGCTCAACCTAGCACTTTGAAACCCACATCTACCACCAAAAAGAAATCTTCAAAGAAATCTATTCAACCCAAATCTAAAATTAAACCCAAAAAGGTGGTTCAAGATGTTGAGGTGCCTGAATTACCTATGGTAACACAAAAGCCACAAAGAAAATTTACTGTTGTTAGTTCCTCACAACATGTCACACCTCCACCCAAGCCAACTCCTCAGTCTTCCTCACAAAAGGAGACTGCTATAAGCATAGGGGAAACACATCAGAGGGTTAAAGGGCTAATTAGCACTCCAACTCCAACCCCCTCTCCCAAGGCTACTTCTCTTTCACCCCCTTTGGATCATCATATCATTACCACCGAAGATGTAGCTCAAGTAATTACCAATCTCACATCACTGAGAGCAGTCCATTCTTTACCACATCAACTGAAGGGCAAACCACAACCCAAACTACTGATGCTTTGGATAGAAATTACTAACCCAAAGTTAGAGGAGGCTAATATCCCTATCACTAATGATAATTTGGATATAGGATTAGGAGCAACTACTACAACTGTTGAAACAACTGTTTCTCAGTTGGACAATAATTTAGGCATTAAGACTCCTATCCTAGCAACAACTAATGATATTTTTATATCAACACCAGTTAGAAGTCCCCAGTACTAAGATAAAGGGGCATCTGACCAAGCTCATGATGAAAATTCTGATTTTATGTTGGATAAAACTGTTTATGTAGCTAAAACTACTAATAGCAAGGCTGTAGATGAGACTATTAAGTTCGTTAATGCAAAAGTCATTCGAGAATTGACAGATTAAGTCAGAAGTTTGAGCTCTAAGATCTTGCAACGCAAGAAGCTCATCATCAATATGACTCAAACTCAAGTCTAACAACGCCAAGATCACACCCAATTGTTGGCCTTCAACCAGAGTGAATTTCAAATTGCATCCACCAATTTGTCACTACAAAGTCACCAGCAACTCAAATCTCTAGCATACTAGAGGGTATAAACACCTCTACACCAGAGTATGCTGAGCTTAAATCCTTATCACTACCTAGGTCCAAATTCTCCAAACAAGGTCAACATAGACACTACTATGCTCTGAAGTTCCTTAAATTCTCTTAAAAATGAGTTAAGGAAACACATGATTTACCAAAGAAATCAACTAGCAGAACTTTCAGGGATTGCTCCTCCTTTTCCATGGTTTCCAGAGCAAGCTAATGCTGCTGCTGATGCCAAAAAGAGGGAGAGCATTCTTGATGCTTCAAGGAGATGAAAAGAAGCCAGATGATTCAACCAACAAAACTGCTGAAGAGGTTGCTAGGTTGAAAGAAATTCTACGAAAGGAAGAGAGGCTAAGGAGAAAGACTTAGTCAATGAACTGAGGGAAAAGCCTGATGAAACAGGCTCATCAAAGTCAAAGAGACTGAAGTCAATGTCTCAAGGAGGAAGAAAGAGTAGAAAGACAAAGACCAGTATTTTCTCAAACTACTAATGAATTTGAAGAAATACTAGTAGTTCACCAAACTACTGATGATCAATTAGTTGTTACACCAACAGCTGATTCAAAATAGTAGTTTCACAAACTTCTGATGTTGCCACTATACAACAAACTACTGGTGCTCCACAAGAACCAACAGTAGTTTCAGAGACTGCTGATGCACCCAAGGTAACACAAGAACCAGCAACTATTCCAAAGGTAGCTGAAACCTTGAAGTCAACTCCTGGTTAACAAACGGCTTCTGACAATAGTATCAAGTGAAGTAGGTTTATCCTAGCAAAAGGAGATGATTCACCATCATCTCCTCTTGCCAAGAAGTTCAGGCCAAAGAATGTTGAAGACTTAATTACTCATCAAGAGAAAGAGGAAGCAAGAGCTTGGGCAGAAGCAACAAAAATTAGGTCTAATGAAGAAGCACCAAGAATATATCACCAAGAGCTTCTGAAAACAAGATATCTTGAACAACAAGCTTGTGAAAGAATCATGATTGTATCTGAAAGACCAATAGCTGATAAGAAGATTTGATGGAGGCAAAGAAGGCTGCTCTTTTATGGCTTAAAGAGCATGCTAAGTACAAAGTATTTCTCCACAAATTCAAAGGTTGGAACTAGAATCTGATTGGGATGTAGTGAAAGAAAGGATCTCTGAAGAAAAAGAAAGAGAGATCTTAAAAAAGAAAATGGAACAAGTTGAGGCTATTTTTCATTTAAGAAGGGAGGCTACCAGATAGGGGATTGATAAGCTAAAGGTTTCTTATAGGGATCTTGTACAAGAACAAAAGAAAACCCAAGCAAGTTCCCAGAACCAAAAGCATTATTTAAGATCACACTTCCCAAGAGGCAGAGAAAAGTCCACACTGCTGCTCAAATACTTGTTTCTGCACAAGAAGGGATCAAAGCAAGGAAGTTAGCTCTACCTGCCAAGAGAAGATAGTTGGATGTTGATACATTAGTATTTATCTCGTTCTTTGTTTAACGTATTTTATAATAGATCTAATGTATAGGGGCTGATTTTGTATATTATGTATAGTGTCATTCGCTATGGATTGTATAGCGAATAAACACCGGTTTTGGTCCTCATTCGTTAGGAACGTTAACGAATGAGTGAGATAAAGTATCAGGCTATTAGCTAAGATGCTTAGCGAATGCCATGGCGAATGAGGCTCATTCGCTATGCATGTGTAGTGAATGAGCATGTCTCCTATCTATATACCCCTTGTAATTATTTCTACTGATAAGCTACATATTATTATTGAAATTCTCTCGACACTCGGTTTAATTTTACTCTTAACACGCGTGCACACACACACTTACACATAGTTAAATAATCACATACAATCGTTTATATGTTAAGACTAGATCTAGTAGTATCGAATCATGATGATCATTATCATGCATTCTCAAGTGGTATTAGAGACTATGGATGTCTGATTGATCGATATGTTGTGATTAATTGGTTTAATTGAAGTTGTTTGAGGTTGAATTGGTTACTTAACTGTACGGACTTTAATGGACTGGTAATTAATTAAATAAAGACAAGATACTTGATAATTGAGTGTAAATTGATTTGAGAATTGATTGAATGGATTAAATAAAGGACTGGTTTGAACTAATTGAACTATATTGTTCAATCTGATATGGTTTGGATTTGAGCAGGAGTGAATAGTGTTTTGAATATGTTGATTTTGACTTTCATAAGTCAAAAATGATTCAAGGATTGACTGATTTGTGGTTTGTTTGAGTGTGATTTGTGTTCGGATTGTTCAAGTTGTTATTATGAATGAATTGACTGTGGTATAAGCTTGGATTTGATGAGTTTTTGGTTGATTGTTAATCTAGGTTTTGATTTTGAAGATATGAACACATTCGCTATTTTTTTTATGATAGAGGAGTTCATTCGCTATAATAGTTGAGTTCATCCGTGAAGTTGTTAAAAGTTAGTTATAACCGTTTTAACAACTCATTTGTCACAGTGTTCATTCATTCGTCATACTAGTTTATCCATTCGCCATAACTTTAATTAGTTGCTCATTCGTTATATTGTTCACACACTCTCTATAATCCTCATTCGTTGCCTATTCGTTTCTTTCATACGTTATCCATTCGCTAGACTTATTCGTTATACTCACCTTCGTCATCATTTAGCCTCATTCGTTAACCTGATTCATTCTTTACATTCGCATCCTCATTCCCTAAAGTTTCATTTTATTTTCATTCATTATCACAGTTTCAAATTTGTTCATTTTTCATCTCTAAAATTTCTTAATTTGACAAGTTAAACCCAAAACTTTTGAAATGATAAATTATTATGCCCTAGCTTCTCAAAACGTTATCATGCAAACGATGGTGAACTATGGTACTGAGATAAGTTCTCATGCCAAGACCCCGAAACTTAACAGTCTTGATGATTTTGCAAAATGGGATTTGAGATTTAGAGCTCATTTAAGAGTGATCAAACCGGATTTTCTACAAATGTTAGAGAATACATATGTGAGATTGCTTGTTGATTCACCTGGTGTTGGTTAAATTGAAAACCTATTTCTGATACGACGGTTGTTGAGAAGAAAGCTTATGATACTGAAGTGAAGACGCTTTCCACTTTGACAATGGCTTTACCAGAACATATTTTCCATCAATTTAGCCATATAAAACTATTGCACCATTGTATGATTCTCTAAAAGCAAGTATGGGTAATACTCAGGAAAGCAGAAAGTCAATGTTGAAGTTTCAGTACAAGAACTTCAATCTCTTGCCTCATGAGTCAGTTGAAGAGTTATTAACAAGATACTATCATTTATTGGCTGAGTTGAACATATTTAGGTTACATTTGGATGAAGAACACATGATAGATACTTTAAAGAATGCTCTTCCAAGTTCATACTCAACCTATATTCTGGTGCTGACAAAAAATGATTATTTGAAGACTCCAAATCTCAAATGCATGGATTTTATACAAAATTCGGAGAAGAGAGAGTATGATTTGAAATTCCAATGTTCATCAAAAGCTAATCAAGATCCTACTTTATACGGTGGAGCACCTCCTGTCAACAAACTACTTCTACTCCTATCATAGCATTTTTATACCCAAGAAAGTCATGGGATTCCTCCTCAAGAAGCTGTTATTGAACCTCAAATGTTTTCAAGCTCATCTGGTTCAAGTGTTCTTCCTCCATCACTGAATGTTAATATGAAGGAAGCAGAACAACATTTTGCTTTCATGGAGTCTTTCATGACCTCATATGAACAACTGATGGGAAGTAAATTTGCTACGTGTGACTTGACTGATGAAGATTATGATCAGATAAATCCTGATGATCTTAAGTTGATGGATCTTAAATGGAAAATGGCTATGATAGTCAGGAAGATTGATGTATATAAAAATATACTTTTTTTAAGCATCAAATAATCTCTAAAAATGCATCTTTTTTTATATTATTTAGTTCAAATAACAACTTATTGTGTTAATTTCTATTTTCAGGTATATTCCAGCCTCAAATGAAGAAGCGAGTGAAAAACGCAAAGAAAAACAAAGAAAACAGCTTAACACACCCTCATATAGCAAGCAGCACACCCCATGTTCACCTATGCAAGAAAAGACAAAAATCTGATAAAAAAGACAGAATCTGATGCCAGCTAGACACGGGGCCGTGCCATAGAAAGCACACCCCCGTGGTCACCTTTCAGAAAAGACAAAAAAAAATATATCTAACACCCAAACACGGGGCCGTTCATCACCAAGCATGCCCCCGTGGTGAGTCAGCATGTACGATGAGTAAACAGATTGGGATTGATAAACTAAAGGTGAAGTATACAACTATCAGGAATTCGGTGATTTTGACAAAGAATGTGATAAGCCATGGCGTGAGTATTCTCCTTCTAATAAGACCCAAGATAATCAAACAAGAAGAATAATACCAGTGAGTCAAAAGAGAAACCAAAGGCTTTAGAACCAAGAAAGAAAGGTGAGTCAAAGGCTATAATTGCTTAAGAATGGATTGATTGGTCTAGAAGATTGTTGGGGGAAGCTTCTAGTGAACCACAACAAGCAAACATAGATGTGATTGTTCAAAATGAGGAGACTATGGGTAATGAACATGAGAAGATTGTTGAGTAGAGTGAGATGCCTGAATCTGAGTTAGACTTGTCTTATGAAGATTAGAAGGAAGTGTTTGCTTGCATGGCAAAAATTGAAAAGTTTGTTCTAACTCTTCTTCTGATTCTGAAAGCTTAAGTTCATCTAAAACTGATAATCTCAGAACTCTGTGTGTTCTCATTATGTTGAATCCAATTCTAAACTTGATAAGATGCGTCAACACAATGAGAAATTAATCATTGATCTTGCTATAGTTCGTGATAACTATCGGTATGGTTGAAAGTTATAAATATTATCAACAAAAAATTGCTGCTTTATTCGATAGCAATCATGATTTAAAAGCAGAATATTCTACCATGCAAAGGGTTTTGGAACATCAGTTTGAAGAAATTTTTAGAAATAGAACCAAGATTACAGAGCTTGAAATGAGATATTGGAATTGAAAATAAATTGACCAACTTTAGAAATTCATCATTTTTACTCAATGAGATTATTGAGGTAAATAGTAATCATCAAAAGGGTGGTAAAACTGGTTTAGGATTTGTTAAAATTTCTCCTCTGTTTGGTCATAATTACACCAAATTACCAGACACAAAAAACCTAAAAGAAGTGGATGTTAACTGTAACTGATAGTAGATCCTCCTGTGACTGTTAGTGAGGTTAAAATGATTAAAGAGGAGAAAGTTAAACCAGTTGAACCAATGAAAGTTGTTGAGAAAGAGACTAAATTTTTAATTCCAAAATCTTATGTTCAAAGTAATATGGTTTTCTCCCATACTAATGATGGAGTAGTTATTGAAGATGTGTATGAACCAACTATGATTCACAAAGAAAAGAATATTCCATTTGAAAATCATATTCTTTGTGAACCATATGAGTTTGAGAAATCTGAATCTGTATATACTACATCTTCTGTTAGTTCAATGCCATCTAAGAAGAAGGTGATCTCAGATGAGGATTTAAGAAAGTTTTATATCCTATAATCAGTGAAAAAGTAAGAAGAGACAGGGTTTAAATAGGTAAATCAATTGATTGCTGATGAAGTATTCCCTTTGAGTTTGGTTAAACCTGAATTTATTGAAAGAGTATTTGATTGTGGGATACCTTGTATGATTAAGACTAAGAGGTCTTTGGGGGAAACAAAGATGTTTAAGACTAAACCCCTAGTGAAATCTCAACCAACTTTTCTAAAATCGATCAAGTTTGTTAAATCATATGGGTTAGACTCACTCCAAAACTTTTTTGAGTTTTCTAACTTAGATTGTTATAAACATAAACATGAAAACAAGTTACAAAACTAATATGTTAAGGCTGTGACTTTTCAACTTGACGATTCACGTGATATATATCATTCACCACAAATGCTTGTGGATAGGAGAACTTGTTTTTCATGTGGTGAACGAGTCATATTGTAAATTCGCCGTAAATGTATGAAAAGCCTTTAATCAAGTACCGCGTTCCTATGATTAAAAGTATTTTGGAAATGCAACCTACACAAACCAAGGTGGATGATAATCAAATTGTGATTGATGAGATTAACCCTAGGAAGGTATTTAGGGTTAATTTTGAGAAAAAGAAGGTTGAGGTCAAACAAGTTGAGCTTGTTAAACCTGTTTGCAAAATTGTGAAACCTGATGTGTTTTTTGTTTAGCACAAATTGACTAAAAGATCGAATGCAACTTTGACCTATAGTCAACATGTGATGTAAAAGATGTGATGTAAAAGATGTCTAGAGATGTCAAGGTTCCTGTTAATGATTTACCAACATGGAAACCAAGAGTTGTGTTATGTCAAAAGTATCATAAGGTTCAACCCAAGACTGAGGCTTGGGTTACCTCTTTGAACTTATCATTTATTTACTTGCATGAGCAAAGTTCATCCAAGACTATTTAAGGAGATAAATGGATTATGGATAGTGGATGTTCTCAACATATAACTGGCAATATTAATATCCTTACAAACATAAAAGACATTTAAGGGGGTTATATTGCATTTGTTGGTAATCAAGGTGGTTTGATTACTAAAGAGGGTGAAGTTTAAAATGATAGAATCACATTTGATAAGGTGAAATACTAAGACAAGGTTGATCATAATCTGTTGAGCATTTCACAGATTTGTGACAAAAAGTATACAACCTTGTTCACTGACAAAGAGTGTGTGATTCTGAAAGCTGGTTTTGTCATTCCCATAGAAATGGTTGTCATGTGATCACATCGATCAAATGATATATAAGTTCTTGGCATGGCATCTAACACAAAAACTTCATCAACAACAACATGTTTTGTCTCGAAAGCAATCCTATGGCACATAAGGATGGGTCACATACACATTTGAAAGATGAATCACTTGATGAAAAATTATTGGTGGATTTTCATTGAGGATTTGTCAAATGACCGATTACTGTGTTTCATGCAAGAATGGAAAACAGTAAAGGAAGTCTCATCCATTGAAACAGATCAGTTCTATGAATACTCCACTTGAACGTCTTCATATGGATTTATTTGGTCCTGTGAATAGTGCGAGTATTGTTGGGGATTTGTAATGTTTAGTTGTCACTGATGACTATTTAAGATTTTCATGGGTGTTATTTATGAGCACAAAGGATCAGACAACCGTTCTTGCGTAAAATATGATCACTAAGATCGAATCACTTTACAAGCTAAAAGTGAGGCGTATCCAAAGTGATAATGGCACTGAGTTTAAGAACAAAATAATGGAGTTTTTCAGTCTTCAACGTTGTATTCACCATGAATATAGTGCTCCCTATGCGCCACAGCAGAACAGGGTTGCTGAATAGAAGAATCGAACCATAATTGAAGCGGCTAAAACCATGTTAGTAGATTCTAAGCTTCCTATTCAATTCTGGAACGAGACTGTTAACACTGCTTGTTACACTTGAATCAGGTTCTCATGATAAAGAAGCTTAAGAAGACAAGTTATGAATTGTTGAACAACGGTAAGCCGAATCTTCAATTCTTAGAGCCATTTGGGTGTCCTCGTACTAAGCTAAACAAAGATGTGGGAAAGTTTGAGGAGCAGGCCATTGAGGGTTATCTTCTTGGTTATAAGTCACCTAAGAAGCGGGTTTTTAATCTCTCCTCTGGGTGTGTCGAAGAATGGTATCACGTTGACTATTAAAGGTACACCACATTTTATGCCGGCAAGGGACCTGATTGGATGTTCGATTATGATGGTTTATTTGATTCTTTTTCCCTTGGTTGATGTATAAACCGAAGATTTGGTTCGTGCTTATCTGGAAGAAGAATTATTATCTATTCCAAGTTCTTCTAATCTTCATTCTTTACCTGTACATGATAAACCCAAAGTTTCTGTTACATCTAACGAATCCGACTTTGAAGATTCTACCTTAGAACCGTTAGTTGGAACTCATGAATATGAGGAGATACAATAAGGTGAATCTTCCCAACCTTTGAATGATGAAGCAGCTGATGTAAACGTCACCAACTTACACAATAATGTTGAAGTTCCTGAGTATCCGACTCTTCGTATTCATTCTTATCATCCCCAGGATAATATTATTGGTGATTTGAATTAGGGAGTGCGTACACGTCATCAAGTTTCTAATGTCGTTGATGAACCTCTGTTGTGTGTGTATGCTGGCATGAATGCTTCAGAAATTATGAATATTTCCAAATATATTTGCCATCTAATCAAATTGAGCCAACTAGTATGTCTATGGCACTTCAAGAACCATCATGGGTAGAAGCAATGCAAGAAGAACTACAACAATTTGTTCGACTTTGTGTTTAGGATATCATTGACAAACTAGAACGGGTAAAAAAGGCTATCACGACAAAGTGGGTATATAAGTGTAAAAAGGATGATCGTGGGGTAATTATGCGTAATAAAGCTAGATTGGTAGTCCAAGGATTCAATCAACGTGAAGGCATTGATTATAATGAGGTGGATGCTCCGGTTGTGAGATTGGAAGCTATACGAATATTCTTGGCTTATGCAGCTTTCAAGAATTACAAGTAGTACCAAATGGACGTGAAGAGTGCCATTCTTGAACAAGGAAATTCATGAAGAGGTGTATATGAAGCAGCCTCCTGGTTTTGAAGATCCTGATTATCCTGAGAATGCTTACCGATTAAAAAAAGGCTCTTTATGGTATTTACCAAGCCCCGAGAGCTTGGTACAACACGTTCGCTGACCATCTTATGGATAGCAGTTTCAAATGAGGGACTGACGATTGTACTCTTTTCTACAAGACGGTGAAAGATGATCTTATCCTATATACGTTTATGATATCATTTTTGGTTCTATGAATGACAGTTTGTGAAAGGAATTCGAGATGACAATGCAGACGAAATTCGAGATGAGCTATATGGGAGAAATGAGTTTCTTTTCGGGATTGTAAGTTCACCAGTCTGATTCGAGAATCTTCATTTATCAGAACAAATATGTGAACGACGTCTTGAGCTTATTCAAGATTATTGCCGAAAAAGTTCCCTCAACGCATCTCCCCATGGGTTATAATTTTTTACCAGATTAATTAGAGGATACCGTAGATCCAACCCTTTATTGTGCAATGATCGGTTAGTTAATGTATTCAAGTGATTCTCGTCTTGATATCATGTTTGCTGTATGTTTGTGTGCCAGGTATCAATCGAGTCTCTGAGTGACTCATCTGGCTGCTGCTAAGCATAATTTTCATTATCTGATGGGCAATCCAGACATTGGGTTATGGTACCCCAAGATAGTTTCGATCTTACTGCTTATACATAATCAGATTATGGAGGATACAAGATTAATTTCAAATCTATAACAGCGGGATGCCAATTTTTAGGAAACCGTCTTGCTTCTTGGCAGTTTAAGAAGTAGACAACGGTCTCTACTTCAACCGCCGTAGCCAAATATGTGGCAGCCTCGAGTTGCTGTTCACAGGTTTTGTGGATCCAACAACATTTGCGGTATTATGGTTTGAAGTTTCTTACTACTCTCATCTATATTGATAATTCTGCGTCAACAACGACATGAGTCTGAATGATTCAGACTTAATTTTAACTATTCAGATGTTTTTGTCACACCCCGTTAAGAAATTTGCGGAAGCGTGAAACAGAATTGTAACATATACAACTGGTATCAAAAATACATTGTTCATAAAGAAACATTACTAACTAATTTACAATATATTACATCGTTCTAACATCTTTTACAAACTAGGTGATACAATTAAAACTAGCTCTTCAACTACTTTACTTCTAACTCGAATGCTCACGGAATCGATCACAAACCAAACCCATAACACAGAGGCAATTACTCCACTTTTCTGATTACCTGAAAAGCATGTTAAAAAGATGTCAACTACATATAGTTGGTGAGTTTCATAAGTTTTAACGAAATCAGTTCTGCGTACCACACACTCATAATTTGCATGTATGCGCGTATATAAAAATGTATTTACGTTTGTATATATGTACAGACGTATCTTTGCGTGTACATATGTATGCATCTAAGTTTATAATATAAGTTCAAAATTACGATAAAATCATGACTGTGTGTTCGTACTATGTACTTTCGTTTTCCACATACAATCAACCGATGTGGCCCCCCTTCCACCCACAATGGTTTCGCATAACATCAACTACTTTGGCCCCCTTCCGCCCATAACGGTTCCACGTAAAATCAAACATTAGACATTGTAAAAACAAATAATTAGTATTTTCTACACTATAGTATTTCTTACGCCTATCCACATAGTGTGTGTATGTGTGTGTGTGTGTATATGCACACGTATAGTATTTTTCAGGTATCACCAATCACTATGACCCCCCTTTCGCCCACAATATCCTCGTGTCCTCCACTACCCACGTTATCCTCATGGCCATTGCAAACCACGTTATCCTCATCTCCATTACAGACCATGTTATTCCCATGGCCATTACAGACCACTTTATTCCCATGGCTACAGACCACGTTATCCTCATGGCCATTACAGACCACATTATTCTCATGGCTATTACAGACCACGTTATTCCCATGGCCATTACAGACCACATTATTCCCCAACTTGTTGTGTTTAACATTACATAGCGTATTTGTATGAGCAAGTTGTTACGTGTAATTTCATTATGCTTTGGTATTCGTATTATCTCCATTTAATTTAACATTCAATGATATTATTCACCTTTCATTAGCACGTAGTTAATCATTATATTTGTAGGGACATTTCGTATATGAACATTTAGATAATTTGTATCCTGAACTGTTTTCAGATAGATAACGTA